>NW_010180038.1:0-6007 GCF_000695765.1 Mesitornis unicolor | reverse complement strand
CTAACGTTCTGTGATTCTGTCATTCTGTGATCTTTGAGCCCAGGCCCTCAGGAAGCCTCACTGCTCAGCACCCAAGGAGCAGCCCTTGTGTCGCCGAGGTCTCATCAGCTCTCTGGGGCTCGCATTAGGTTGGGGTCCTGAAGGAGGGGTGATACTGAGACTGTTCCCCACTGCAGGTCCTGGCATTCCTCATGGCTGCAGAGCAGAAGGGCACATGGCCAGGTCACGGAAGAGGAGAGAGGATGTCTACAGGCGCACCTCATGCCATGCCAAGTGTGAACTGGTTGCTCTTGTTTAACTGCTCTGATGCAGGAGCTCTTTCCCCAGGTAATTTTCCACTGATGCATCCAACCGCCCGTCCCACGTGCGCTCGCTTCATCCTTCATGGGCAGTCCATGCTGTGCGGTTTGCTCCCTTCCACAGTCTCTGTCAGCAGGTGTTAGGTTCGTCCTGTACTTCCTGTAATTAAGAAGAAAACACCACTTCTGGCTAAACCCATCCCATTTCCAGACCGCAGCATGTGGCGCATCCTGTTTGCCAACCTTCCCCTTTACCTGTTGGCCCTTTTGGTTGCCCACCTTTCAGGCTGAGTGCCAAGTACCAGGGCACCAGATCCCACCGAGCTCCTCTCAGTTTACTGAGCACCGGTCACATTCTGATCAGATTGTGCAGCAGAATAAGCTGTTTCAATGAATTTTATTAATATAGATTTTTAAAAAGCCTGGAATATTATGAGCATTATGCTCATCAGTCATCTGAAATTTCCAGCCTCAGAAAGCATGAGAAGTTTTGCCTCCTTTTCTGTGTCATCAGAAACCTACAAAGCAAGTATTTTTTATGGGGCTATTTACGGAGTACTGTGGGCTGCTTCGTAGGAGATTTCAAGCCAGCTGCCTTGGTATTTTTAATTTACTGGCTGGGACCGAAAAAAAAATGTACAGAAACTCATGATTAAATTAATTTACTACTACTTTTTTAAATGCAAATATTGCATTTTGCTAGTTCTACGTCACAAGCCCTAGAGCTGGACTCTATGTTGAGCTGTGTGACTGAGGAGAGCTATCTTTCCCGTGAAGAAGTTTCCCAAACTTTCAAACTACCAACATTACAGTGTAGTAACCTGCAGAGAGAGCCTGGGGCCTCCCCTCGGAGGTGGAAGGTGGAGGGTATGACTGTAATTATTCACACCACAGAAAAACAGGAAATAAAGTGGGAGATCAAGCAAAGCATCTGGTCAGAGCAGAGGTTTCTATTGACACTTCAAAGCTGCAGGAGATGGTATCCCTGCTCCTTCCCTCATGATATTCTCAGAGCCACAGGGAAGGTGAGGTGCCAGGTTGGAAGCAACGGAGGAAATAAAAATGGAAAATGGGAGCAATTCTCAGACAGACGGGATGCTGCTGCTTTGCAGAAAGGTGAAGCTTAGGAGCTATTGACTACGGGTGGGATTTGTACCTCAAGCAAAGCTTATTTTCCTCTGAAATGAAATCAAGGTTCTCAGAAGAGATACGATGACAAAGCCCATGATTTTCCACTTTCCCTGTTGATATTTTCATGTGAAACAAAGAGCACCCATTGTGAAGGAAAATAGCTCCTCCTTTGTTCCACGGAGAAATGCAGCAACCTTCCCTAGATAAACAACTGAGCAAAAGTCCGTGGAGGGGCAGGGAGAGGGGGAGAGGAGCATTTGCAGATAAAGAGCATTTGCTCATAGATGAGGAAAGTTCAGCTGTAACTCAAGGGCCTCAGTAACTGGTTTGGATGATGCTTCTCAATAGCAACCAAATGTAGTTTTCCATGTTCGTATTTATTAAATACTGCTTGTTCCACACCGATGATGCAAGGACTCATCCCAAACATCCTCTCATGGTGCCTGCAAACTTAATAGGGTTCTAGCAGGATAACACAATCCTGGCATGAGGTACAGCGTGGTAATGCTGCCCTTTAACATGAGCAGGGAGAGAAATTCAGGGTGCGTTTCCAGCCATGCCACTTACATTCACTGGGACCACTCAGTATTTGTAGGGGAATTGGACCTATAGCTGCTATGGACTTTCAGCTTGGAAAGGTAGCACTTCTGTAGAAACGCCTTATAAGTGCCATATATTGTCAGTATAATGAAAGTTTAATAAGGTGCTTGGTGGTGCTGCTGCTAAGAGATGCTCTGAAGCCATTTAGTTTCTAAAAATCCCCAGAAGAATATATTGTGCGAAATGAATAGTTACCAATAGGCTGGTTCCCACAGCCTTTGTTGAAAAAATGTGAGAGAATTGTGTTTATCTGCACCTCCTGGAGCTGGAGATCAAGGATTTTACTCAGCCCTGGAAGACGCAGCCATCTCCAGGAGGCCCTGGTCCTGCTGCAGCTCTCACACAGCAGGCAGCGCGGTCGCTTGCTCACTATGGCTGTGTGAGAGGTAAAAGGGGCTGCGATCGCATTTATTTCTCTCCACATTCGTTGCCTGTACCAAGGGTCACGACGTGAAGAAGTAAAGCAGCTCCTGCTGATCTCCTCACCATCAGACCTGTGCTCCTGCAACGCCACCACAGAGGGGCATTTTCCTTCCTCTCCCCAGGACAAAACGGTTCCAGGGACACAATTGTGCCTCTCCAGTCCCTTTTATTCTCGGCTCTTTACCTGTAGAAAATTCACAGCTCATCCTAAATTCACCATGGATTTAGCAGGTACAAATATTCCACAGAGTTTAAAATCCTTGCAGGAGCATCCAGCTCTAATATACATTTAATTCCTGAGCCATTAGGAATAATTTGCATAACAACGGATACCTTGGCAGTCAAAGGAGCCACCAGATGCAATTGTCTCCTCTGGAAGCAGTTTTTATGCACTCAAAGCTTTTGAAACTAGCAGGGTTTCTCTTGAATTGGCGCTAGGAATAGTGAGCTTTTTGAAACAACAAGGTGTTTAAAAATAACTGCGAGGTTTTACACGGTCACCGAGCTCTGCCCCATGCTGATGGCAGTGCTGACGGACAAAGGGACCCCAGCCACAGCTCAGCTCCATCAGAGAGCCAGGCCACAGAAGTGCTGTCCCTTGATCTGCCGCAGTGTTGTCCCCAGATCTGTTGCTCTGTCCCCGCATCTCAGAATTTCCTTTACCCCCTGAGTCGTTGCATCTGACCTGCAGCTCACAGAAACCAGTGGGTGCCTGGGAATCGGCTTTTGTGAGCCTTGAGCTGTTATGTTCTGCACTTTATTGGCAGGGAAAAGAGCTCTTAATGAATCAAAGCCAATCACTTCTCCCAGAGTACCTGGCATCACTGGCATTTAAGCGTGTGTTAAGCAGGAGTTTTACATTGTCTTAAATCAGGACTCCAAAGCCTGCCTGTAAAGTTAAAGAAAAAAGTAACTTTTTAACCTTTTTATCTTTGCTTCTTTGTGATATATAAAGGTGGCCTGGAATTTCTGCTTCTGTATAAACTGCTCTGCTTGCATCTGTGCACCAGAAATACCAGATTTTATCTTCCTCATTTTTGCTGAAGGACCCTGGGAGAACTGGAGATCCTTTGGGAATCGGCCAAAGAAACAGGATGGGTAAGAGAGTGCCTGGTCTGCACTAACATGTCACTCACAAGGAATAAATAAAAGGTTCAGCAAACTTACACCAGCACCGTGGGCAGAGGGAGACCCAGCTCCAGATGCCAAAAATGAGACGCCAGCTTTGCCCTTGCACAAGGCAGCATTAACAAACAGCTGGGGCTGTGACAGGAAGAAGGTTTTGGAAGGGTTTTTTGGTCATTTTTGGTGACCCAAGAGAAGAAATTACCAGATGGTGTTCAGCAACAACCTTTTTAGAGCAATGTAACATATTTGCAACCTATCTTTAGCCAGAACTAATTTGTGGATTAGCAGAATGGATTTGGTCATAGACAGTGCACTCAGGAAGGAGAGGAAAACAGCTCATCTGACCTGTGCCAGATTTATCCTGTTTCAAAAAGCAGATCCCTTGTATCACACCTCCTCAGAAAATGCCTTGAAATGGCTTCATGGGAGAACACAGCCTTCTTCCCAACCTCCGATCCCTCTAAGCACTTGCTTTCGGTAATCCTTGCCTCCTCTACTTATCTACATCTAATTTTCATATCCTGTTTAATTTCTCTATTTATATCACAGGCCCCTTCTGGGATGAATAACGCTTCCCAGAGCTCCTGCAGTGCGGTGCAGGTGGATCCTAGGAAGCCTTGGGCAGGATCAAAGATGTGGAGATATCACGTACAGCCTCGCAGACCTCTGTAACGCAGCAGCTCAGCACCTGCTAACACAGCGTGGCTCATTTATTTATACAGCCGAGGCAGCAAGAGATCTTTGTTAAGATCACCAATGGCAGGGAAGGGAGAAGATATAACTTAATATGAAGTGCAGCTCATCGAGTGTTGTAATGAAACAGAAATGCTGTTTTAATCCGGTTGCTGAGGTTGTCTTTGAATACTTCAGTCCAGCTTTAGGGCTCTCCAGGGACTGTGCTTTTGTGGACGAAGAATAAAAGGAACTGGGATATTGGGTATCTTTCCTTATCTTGCCAAAAAGTTGAAATTTGGCAAACCTTTTGAAAAATAACTGGAAACGGGGCCTAAGCACAGTTGCTCACTGTCTCCTAGTAACTGGGGTGGGACTTGGAGCCTCAGCTGTGCCATAATTAGGTAACAACTGTATCTGTGGCCCTCCTTTGTGCAGGCTGCTGGAGCTTCTGCTGCAGGTGATCTCAGAGCACCTGAGCAGCCAAGGAAGACTCTCCTGGCCAGAGCCACCCCAGGTAAGCTTCCCCTCATCCATTCCCTGGGAGGTGGTCACCTTATGTAGCCAGATTAGCATCCCACATCCTGCGTAATTTAGGGAAGATCAGGCTGTGAGCTGGTTCTTGAAGGACAATCTTTGCCAGCAGCAACAAAGATGGGACAGCAGGATCTGGCCTTGCCTGGGGAGGGGAACAGAGCACCAAGCCTTAGCCCATACTCAAGGTTATCTTGAATCTTTAATACTCCCTTATAGCTGATCTGGGCACTCAGTGGAGTAGCTTTTCTCCATCTTCACCAGGGAGAAGTATTTGATCTCAGCTCTCCAACTGGAATTATGCATTGCTTTGAGACAGGACAAGGAGAAAAGACATGGATGCAGCAGCTGGTGGAAAGACTGGGGAAAGCTCAAGCCAGCACTAGGGCAGCAGGCAGCTGAGGGGTGTAGGTCTGGTGTGGGGAGAGGAAACGGCCTCAAGTTGTGCCAGGAGAGGTTTAGATTGGGTATTAGGAAAAAAAAAATTCACTGAAAGGGTTATCAAGCACTGGAAGGGGCTGCCCACGGCAGTGGTGGAGTCATCAACTCTGGAGGCATTTAAAAGATGGGGAGATGCGGTGCTGAGAGGCATGATTTGGTAGTGGAAAGGTTATGCTTGGACTCGATGATCTTAAAGGTCTTTTCCACCCAAATGATTCGGTGACTCACAGCCGAAAGGCTGCGTGTCTCTGGTGCACTGATCCTTGGTGGGTACACTGCAGCAGAGGGCACCAGAAAGCAAGAGAAACTTTGCTCTGTGCTAACAGCTTGTAAAACACGAACGTCTTTGCGGGTTACAAGGACTGAAGGTGCGGGTGATGAGGTTGGCTCTTTGTATGGGTAGGAATGATGAAGACAGACTCGACAGTCCTCTCTCTTGCGTACTTTAACCCATTATAGGCAGCGTCATAGCCCATCCCGGCGCAAACCCTCGTTGTGGCTGCAGCTTTGGTGTCACTCCTCTGTGTGACAGGGACACTGCCGGGGTCCTGTGGCCTCCCACAACGCTGGACGCTTAGGGAATGGGTCACTGTGGATCTATGCTGGCAGAGGGTGCTGCTGGCACCCCCAAACACTGAGCTCCCCTGCGCCGGGGGCGATACTAGAGCCATCCCTGTCACCGCGGAGATGCCACCGGTGCCATGCGCTCATTCCCCGCCTGCAGCTGACCCCGGCAACGGGGACCACCGGGCCCCGCCCGCTCCGCCGCCTCCTCTTCC
>NW_010180037.1:2663-13847 GCF_000695765.1 Mesitornis unicolor | reverse complement strand
CGGATCCCCGCCGCCCTCCCGGCACTGCCCAGCCCCTGGACACGCGTGGGGACGTAGGGCGTGGGGTGGCGGTAAGTAGGTAGGTGGCCCGGCCCACCTGCGGCATCTGAAGTGTTCGGGTGGTTAATGAAACACACCTGGGAAAGTCCCTGTCATGAACACAGCCGTCAGGGGCACTGCTGTGAGGACGCACAGGTGTGTGGCTGACAGGCGGGGTAGTGCCTAAAATCAAGGGAAACGGAAACGTCGGGCAGCGCTGAACCCATCGGGATGCAGAAGCCGCCAGGAATTTCGGTGTCGATGCAGACGGAAACAAGCTGGCTCCATGAGCACGCCTCCGGAAAACCAAGTAAGGAACAGCTTTGTTCAGGAAGGGGGCTGCTCGCTTGTGTTGTATTTCACTCAGGTGGCCTCACACCCCAGTGTCTTTCACAGAAGACATGTGAGTGTGCAGTTTCCCAGGGATGCTTTTGCAAACTGAGGGCAGAGCCAGGAGCAGCCCCCAGGAACCCCTCTGGGGTCTCCTCGTTAACCTCTCTGCAAACAAACCTTTGGGTCCTGTTAGGCGAGCGGGAGTGCTCGCAGATGGCAGAAGGTGGGTACTGTGTTCTCCTGAGGATAGCTGAAAACGGACCAACCTTTTCCTGCTGCTCTGCTGAGTCATCCCAGCTCCCAGTCAAGTGACCGGCCCCTCCGCTCGCCCACTGAAGAGCAGTGCTCTGCTTTGGCACGCAGTGTATTAGGGGTAGTAGTTGCCTGATCCCATCCCTTTTGGGCACTGCATCGGAGAGCTGTTGTGCTCCATTTTCCATGCTGGGCAGCTCTCGTCTGCAGGAGAACATCTCCCGCATCTCACGTCCCTCTGAGGGCAGGAGAAGCGATGTGAGCCCCAACGCACAGCGCACTGGCTGAAAGTGCTGGACCCGCAGGTCTTGGGCAGCTGATGTGGTGGTGAGGAAAGGCTGGCGTGCTGAGAAAGGAACCAAAGCAGTGTCTAGCAGATGAGCTTTCTGAGAACACAGCACTGCGGCTCAGTAAGTCCCGCTATTGCTGTCACTTGCAGCCCTGCCAGAGGCATGCAGCAGCTTGGATGTGCTGTGTGACATGGAGGTAAGGGCTCACTCGGGTTGCATACACACACGTTATGCTTGGTGGTTTTATCCCTGCACAAAGATATGACTCCACTTTGCATTTGGTATTTCCCATTTTGAGTTCAATGAAGATTTTGTGAAGCTGTTCAAGAAATCTCTGTGCACGCTCCCCTCTGTTGGCCTGCCCACCCTTCTGGCCTACAGATCCGAATTGTCACGAGAAAACTTCCGAATTGAGGTGAGTCAGTGCTGGGTGTTCCCTCCTGTGTGGCTTTTTTGTTTCATTCCTCTGATTCCCACCTAAAGAAAGTAAAAATAATGCCCTTTGCCAAGCCAGTGCAGGAGTTCCTTTATGAAAGGGTTTTTCTTTTGTGAGGCTGTTGAAACCACACTTCTTGTGCACACCTGAACAGCAAGAGGCTGTGCAACTCCTCTCCCCATAGTTGCATCCTGTAGTGAGAATTTCCTAGCAGATGTTGCCCTTTGGCTAAAAGAGATACAAAATTTATAGAAATCCTAGGTATCCAGCCAAAGAATATAGGCAGGGCATAGAGTTTCCTGTAACCCTGTGCAGAGTGAAGTCCTCAAAGAGAGTTGGTCCTCGGCCCAAGGTGGAGGGCAAGGCAATTTCCAGTAACAGCGCTCCAGGGAAGCCAAGTATTTCGAATTAATACATTCAGAAAGGGATGTGAATGAAGGCACTGAACACACAGTACAGTAAATGCAGTGTAAGTGCCGCACAGCAGGTGAGCAGTGCAGAGCAAGCGCCCCTCACCCCTGCCTGGGCTGGGGAGCTCTGTGCCCCCAGGAGCGCTGGGCTGGGTCCCCTGCCCTGGGAGCAGAGGTGTTGGACACCACATCCAGCAGCATGTGCTGCGCAGCTGTGTCTTCTGCAACTCAAAAAAATGGTATTTATCTAGTGCCCATCCTCAAAATGTGTCCTGCAGCAGCCCCGACTTGCGTCTGGTCAAATGCACTCAGCTCTGTTGCTGACAAATCTGCTGGTGGCTCCTTGTGACATTCCCCACAGATTTTCCTGTGATCAGCACTGCAACAACACGGGAGCTTTTTCTCTCCAAAGCCACAAACAATGTACGTGACAGGGTTAACACACCGGACTGCTTGGCTATAGCATCCTGCACGCTCTGAGGCTTTCCCCTGAAGGAATAGGTCTGGTCAACACTGCAGTCATGCCATTCTGTGAGGGCTTTTATTTATTTCCTACAGATTGACGTTTCTTTTTGGTGGTGTCCTGAACCTAATGTTTTGAGCTAAATCGTCCCAAGATATCGCAGACCCAGATTTGTTTTAACTACTCTTACACGCTTTATACCATTGCATTTTGAGCGGAGCCCTCCTTCCCCAAGATAAACTGAGGATTTTTGTGCCGATACCATATTTCCATCTCCCGTGTTTCCTCTCCCCACCTCAGAGAGAAGAGGACCCTGCACCAAGGTGTGAGTACTGTGGCAGCCCGCTGAGGCTGTTCCCTTCCTTCGAGGACGTTTGCGCGCCATCGCAGGACTATGACTCGGTGAGCTGGGGGTGATGAGCAGAGGTTTGCTGCGGCAAGGCCTGCTCCATGGCACTACTCTGTGGCACCACTCCTCTGCCTTCCAGAAATTCTGCTGCACACGTAACCGGGACCTCTACGAGTTCATCATGAGGGAGAGGAGGAAGCGCGAGGGTGCCAGGAGCGCTCCCGCTGCTGCCAGCCCCCGTGAAGCCCCCGTCAGCAAAGCTGCCAGGCCCCCAGAGAAGGAGAGAGCGAACCAGAGGTACTGGGACACGACTGGGGAGAGCTGGGGAGCAGGTCTGGGTAAGGGACAGGCAGCTCTGGAGGGAAAAGAAGCGTCAAAACCATGAAACGGCAGCGAGAGGGAGTGAGAGAAGAACAGAACTCGCTTTAGGCAACACAAGTTGAAGTTCTCTGTGGGCCCTCGGCTCTTCTCTTATCAGGCTGCACTGGATGGTGAGGTATGTGCTGAGCAAAGCATCAGTTATGCTGCTGTCACGTAATATCTAGAGACGCATAGAACCGAGAGCATGACTGCAGCTGTGGAGGGACAGTATTGGGTCCAGCTGTTACCTCAGGTGCTGAAACAAAGCTGGAATTGGTATTTCTCTGTTTTGCTACCTAAACTGTGCCATACGTTTGGACTGCGATTTCCAGAGTCACGAGAACTCTGCAGGTGTGCCTTGTGCTGGGCCGTTTGCAGGAGAACCAAAGCTTGTGCAGGCACCTGAGCCCATGGCAGAGGCTTGTAGGAAAGGCAACCAGGACGCCTGGGAGTGAACCGCGCGTTTTCTTGAAGATCCTCTGTGGTCCGATGGTGCCAGTACCTCGTATCTTGTACAGAGCATAAACCAAAGCCATTGTAAAAATCTATCAGGTCTGTAGGAAGCTAGATGAGGAGGATGGTGAAAATATTCCCAGAGCTTGTCTGTTTTCCTGATCTTGTGGGCAGCTCTCCTGTTTTACGTAAGACCTTGATGCAAAAACCAATACAATGTTTAGCTCTGCTGTCAGTAGAGCCGATGCCATTGCAATCGCAGAGTCCATTCACTGAAATCTCTGTACAAGAGCAATTCCTTTTTGCTGAGATATTATTATTTTGATGATATTCTGTTGCCTCTGTTATTTGCAATTATATGAGTGGAAGGAAAACAAACAGGTTCAGAAACTCGTGTTCCTGCGGCAAGGGTGTCCAGCGCCTCCGCCTTTCCAGGCAGGGCACATGAGGTGTCTATCGGGAATGCTTTTGTTTCCCAGGCAGCAGGAGAGGCAGATGGCCATGGAGCTGGCTTCCCTGGCAGCAGAGCTGGCGAGCGAGCCTGAGCGTGAGTCTGCATTTCCTCATGTGCTTACTTTATTTATTGCGGTGAACTCAATGGAACTGCTGGGCTCTGACACTCCCTAATTGAACTGGAGGATTTATACAGCCGCGTTAGTCCACTGTCGAGTGTGCAGTCCCATTAAATTGGATACTGCCACGTTAAATAGTCCTTCACATGAAAACACAAAAGCAGCTATGTTCCCATCGCTCAGAGGGGATCTCCCTGCGGTGATTTTCAGTATTTGTATCTGAGCATTTCAGCTGGGATGCACAGACACTGACCTCAGAGAATACGAAGTTGGCAAAGGGAAGCCCTCAGAAGGCTGGAGCTGCCAGAATTTGGGTTTTTCCTCATCAGGTGAATGCTCCACCAATCCCTAGCCCAGGCAGTGGGTGACTGAGCAGCCCTTTGCATCAAGCTATAAAGTGAAATGCATTTTGACTAAGAACAGATGAACTGGATTTGCAATACGAGCACATTTTCATAGAGGCTGGCAGGGCACCGAGGCTTTTGTGGCAGCGAGGATTTCAGATCCTCAGCCCTCCAGAGCACGCAGCCACGAATGCCATCCAAAAAAGTCATTCTTTACTTACACAGATGTATATATATATATATATATATATATACACATAATTAAAAAAACCCAAACCCATCTTTTTTCACAGTCTGGTTCTCTGACATAGCAGGACACCTTGGACTGTCCTTGTTAGACAGAAAATACCCCAAGACAGGCCCCCAGGACAGGCATTTCACCAGAAACTCCCACTCAAGCCACAGCCCCACTGTGGCGGTGCCAGGGGGGCTCCGGGGGGGCACTACTGCCTGTCGCACACAAAGCCCCCGTTGCTCCTCAGGCTCAACCCACGCTGGCACCATCTCCTACCTCCTCTCTCGGGAGCCACCGTTGCCAATGGGACGGACGCTGGTGCCTCTGGGGAGTGCAGCAAGGCCTGAGGAGGAGGAGAGGGCTCTCTGCAGCGTCACCTGCTGTGACTTCGCCCTCACGGGCGGGAAGGTGAGTACCGGCCACGGCCACGCTCCACAGCCACACGCCCGCCCACGTGGAAAGGGCCATTGCTGCAGGACCACCCTCATCTGCTTTATCTTTGCCGATCCTAGGTAGTGCAGAATAAGTTGTTGGAAAAATACTACAGACACGGAGGGAAATTCCTTACCACGCTCCCCGATGGAACGGCGCAGTTATTGTATCCTTACAGGGCTCATTTGCCTGCATTAGTCCAGGGTTGTAACTGTAATTTTGCTTTCAGTCTGAAAACAAGCAGCAGTGAAACCGCTCACACAGCTCTTGGTCTGAGGTTCTCCCCAGCAGCCCGTGGCTGCTCTTGTCAGTGCAAACAGAACACTTCAGTGCAGGAGAAAAGGGCTGGCAGCGTCCCAGTGCCACGGGCACACCCCCCCCCTCCACTTCAACACAGCGATCTGGGCAATATGTGCATTGCTGTGCTCCAAAGCAGCGCTCTGAAATAGTAGGTGCTCTGAAATGAGTAGGTGCTAACAGACCAAGCAAAGAGAGGGGTTACCAACGCCTTACCTGATGACAGCTATCCATCGGGGAATCTGGCGGTCATTGTCGTAAGAGAGAAAAACCAGCTTGTTTGCATAGTGCAGGAGGACAAGCTGAATAACGCCAAAATCCAAGCAGTATTCAAGTCCAACGGCAGAAGCACTTGCTATTACCCCAACGGAGCAGTGTGGTACGTGCGAGCTGGTCAGAGCAGCTTTGCTTTCCAGTGCACACTTTAAATTTGAGGTCATAAAGGGTATTTTAATAGCATTCGGAAATTGAAAGACAAACACAGTGGCTGGTGGGCCCTGCTTCTGGTTCCCCCAGAGCAGCATCCCCAGCTGTGTCCTGTGAGGGCCAGGACCTCAAATCAGCAGTGCCCCAGTGCTGCCCTCTGGGAAAGGAGGGACACAGGCATGGGGGCTGCAGGGTTCAGAGCTTTGCCTTTCCTCTTTCAGGATAAACATGAGCATTTGGGGAGGGCAGTGTTTGGACCAAGCAGGCAGCAGGGTGAGGAGGTGGACGTGGCCGAACAGCACCACATCAACAGAACTCCACGTCCCGCTGAGCCCCATCTTCATCTCCTTGAACCGGCACGTGGGGGTCCGGATCCTGGGCCAGGACAAGATCACCATTTCCTTTCTTGCTATGGGGCAACAGGCGAAATTCAATGTGGGAACCAAAGTGCAGGTACTGCTCAGGCAGCTCCACGTGGCCGCTCCCCACGGGAGGGGTACAGCCAGGGAAGCTCCCATCCATGGGGAAGGATGCTCACCCCACAGTGGGTGCTCCCCATGCTGACTCCCAAAACAGCACAGTGCAGGCATACCCATGTCCAGTCCATGTGGGCAGGGTGCGTGGCAGCTCCCTTCCTCCATGGGCTCCTGCCATGGGGACAGGTTTGCCCACTGGGGAGCCGCCACAGCCCAAAGCCCCGTCCTGCACTGCTGTGGCTCTGCTGACACGGTCTCCCTCCCCAGGTCAGTGACAGTGTCCGGCTGCCTCCCCCGGCCCAGCTGGGCGACGATGAGCTCCTGCTGCTCGCCTTCAGGGTGAGGATCCTGCGGCTCTTCGACAGACTGCGGGGATGCTTGGACTTTCCTTCTAACAAGCAATGGGAGAAAATGAAGCCTCCGGTGTATCTTATCACGCAGACTCTGAAGATCTTGCGGCTCTGCACAGCTCCTGACATAAGCGATGAGCTGCGCAGCTCGGTCAGGGCAATAGTAAACACTCAGATCTGACCAGCATGCTTGTGGTGTGAAGGCAAAAGGAGCCAGTGATGCTCCCCAACGCGGCAATGCCCATACATGGATTTGCCTGCAGCCCTGTGTGGCGCAAAGGGAAGTCCATGGCCTCCTGGGGCCATCCCCCCCCAAGGGTCTCAGCACAAGCAGGGCTATGGGCAGGCAGCCCCAGAGCCCCCTTTCTTGTCAGCCCGCACTGAAGCGTGCCTTGGCCATGGAGGCAGGCAGAGGGGCTTTGCTCGGGGCAGAGTAAATCCGTGCTCAACGTCTGTGCGTGGCTGCTGAGCAACCTCCCCTCTGTCTCCCAGCACAAACCAGCCCAGGCTGGGCCCTCTTCTCAGCTCAGGGGTGTAGCACAAAGGTCACAGAATCATTGTGGCTGGAAAAGGCCTTTAAGATCATCGAGTCCAGCCGTTACCTAACCCTGACATGGCCACCAAACCGTGTCCCTGCGCACCACAGCCAGATGGCTGTTAAATACACCCAGGGCTGGTGACCCACATCCCCAGGCAGCCTGTGCCACTCCTCAGTAACACTTTCGAAGCTAAAAGCAAACCCTGACACACAAAGAAAACACCAACAGGTAAAAGCAAGCATTAACGTTACCAGCAGTGTAGGGCATGGGCACACACCCACCAGCTGCCCCCCAACCTTGCTGTGCCCAGGCCATCTCTGAGCTGTCCCCAGAGATGGAGCAAGGGACCGTCCCCTGTGTCCCCCTGTGCAGGGCCTGAGGTCGAGCAGTGAAACTCTGCAGGCCTGGGCACAGGGCTTGAGTGAAAACCTTTGATTGGATTAAATATCTTACAAATTTTTTATTTAAAAAGATGAAGATCACCCCTGGGAGTTTGATTCTGACCTGCTGCACCACTGTAATTCAGTTTTTCTCAGGGTTATGATTGACGCCAGCGCGAGATGAGACCTGAGCAGACCCCTGATGTGTAATGGCCCCTGTTTCTGCACTCGTGGTGGGAAACCCAAGGCCCATTTTTGTCATCCTCTGCCCCCAGCTCACAGCAGCTCCACCAGACCCTGTGTCACCTATCCTTGTGTGTAACAAGCCAAGACCAACAAGCTTCAATTTGGCCTCAGATTTATTATTTAATGTCCATTTTTCACGTGGGTGAAATCAATCAAGTGTTCAAATGGCTTTTTCAGATAAATGGGACTTTAAACCTTCATTTTAATATTGCAAAGCAGCATTGTGCAGGAGGGGAGAGCAAAAAGCTGCAATTTTAACACACCACTTGGGTATCAGGGCTTCCTGTTGACCCTCTGCCACTGGCTGTCAGACCCTTCCCCACAGACACCTTTAATAAGATTCAAGGAGGAAAATCCCTTTTCAGGATTACTGAATACACAGCAAGACCTGTGCTGAGCACTTCTGGAGGCTGGGAGGGGAGGGTGGAGGGGAAGCAGCATACAGTGGCCCAGGGTCTGCAATGCATCGATGAGAACACAGTGCAGTGAGCAGACTGTGAGGGACCATCAACAGGATGGCAACGCAAGAGCTCATGGGAGTGCACACCTGTGTACTTGTTTTCTGTCTGACTTGAAGTGTACCATTAAACTCTATCCACACTGGAAAAGTCTGGTGGATCTGTTTCAGAAGAGTTGCTGTGAGTTACCTCAAGAGATGATTTCATCACAGTCCAAGCAGCCTGGGGGCTGTTGGGTGTTTAATGGTGGTGATGAACACCACCTTCGCAACTGGCACCAGCTCCTCTCAGCTGGATGGGCAGCACTGCGGTTACCTGGAACATCCCTGACCCGTCCCCAAAGCCTCGGGGAGGGTTAAAGACAAGTCCTACAAACCCTGACAGCTGCTGGCGTCAGCTCTGCAGCATCCCCCAGTTCACTGCTCCAGCAGGGAACACCCTCTCCCCAGCCAGAGGTAATGAAGTACTCAAGTCCTACCTGGTTCTACACAGGGGTGAGGCCCTGCAGCAGAGTAGCCCAAGCACAGCACAGTTGGGAGCTGTGGGCTTTGGGCTGCAGCTCACCCCATCCCAGGAACCCAACTGGGAAAGGTCCCAGCCCCACAAGGGAACCGCACCGGTCTCATGACTTTACCCCAGCGCGCCGTCCCTGGCGCAGCGGCACTCGAACTCGCGTCACAGCGGAATTTTGGGAAGAAAAGGTCTGCGTGGTCCTTCCAGAATGTGGAGGTCCTCAGGGCTCAGACAAGACAAACACAACATCAGTGACTTTGGAAAGGAGGCTTTTTATGCATTTTTTCAATTGCAATTCTACGAATATCCATCAGTGACTCCAACCAGGTGCTTCACACAGTAAATGAGAACTCTTTATTTAAATTAACTTTTTTGGTTTCTATTAGGACAGTAGAAAGGCCCAGCTCTTCATCTCTTCACAACGGTCAAGGAAAATCCTCTCGAGCTGGCCAGCATGATTTAGAGAGCAGCTGATCTTAATTTTTACCGAAGTCACAAAGTTATGTAACTACCCTGCATATAATTTTGTTTACATAATTTAGTATATAATGCACTGTTCAACTCTGCCATATATTTTGAAAAATATACAAACCTGCTTTAACCACCTTAGAGGGATTTGATAGACAGCTGTCAATTACTCAACAGTTTTGGACAGTATCAGACACTCCTATAGCTTCATTTTAAACTACAAAAAGAACATAAATTCATATAAAATACAACAGATTAAACAAACTTTTTTCCCGAGGAAAAATTAGGTATCAACTCAACCTGCTATTGTGTGAAACATGAATATAAAATAAGTTACAATTAGTAATGCCTGCATTGTTGAGCTATGAACTGGTCGAATGAAATCTTAAAAAAACTATACAGTATTATTGCACTCCATGGCTGTGCAGTATCTGGACCAGGCCAGCACTGAAACGGCTCTTCCATTGCGTCTTTTCTCAGGAGGCGCGACACGGCCGCCAGAGGAGCATCCAGCCTGCGCCAACAGCGCGCTGTCTTCAGCGCCGGCCTTCATGGGTCTGCGCCGCGCGGCCCTCAGAAACCACCACGGAATGCCTGGGGACAGAGACACCAGCGTTACCACTGACATCGACCCTACCCGCAAACACCGCCACCAGGCTTGGGCTGTGAACCAATCACCCACCCCGGAGTGCAGACCCCGAGGTACGAGCACCGCCTCCTGCAGGTGGGCTCTTACGGCAAGAGAGTGCTGGTGCTATTTTATCCTGGGTGTTTGCCTACAAAGACACCATCAGAATGACAGGACACCGGCACAAATTCAAATAAGGAGCCATTAAAGCACAAAGTTGCTACATCCCAGTATCAGACTCTCCTAAGCTGCAGTGTTATTTCCCACGTTGAAGAGAATGCAAGTGAATGGGGACTTTTGCTGTTGTTTTTTTAAACTCATCCTATCAAACAGAACTCTACGTGAGAACAGTCTGGTTATGCTTTGTAAGCTTAAAAGTAACATCAATCTACTCTGCCACAAAGAATGCTGCCTGGGACCCTCCCAATCCATACACACGGGATGCTGCACTTCAGCATCTGAAAAGTACAGGAAACACCAAACCTTTTAATACTAAATATTTTAAAAATATGAAACAACTTATTCATGATTAAGGTGGCTTTTGCTAAATTACTATGACAAAGCAGACCTAACTGGACAAACAGGACATGCTGCAGGAATCACATCCCCTGCACAAGGCTTCTGAGGGGGCCACCTCTCCGAATTGCTCTCCCTACCTCATGGAGCTGCAAGGGCATTCATGAGGCAGAAAGTGACAGGGCAAGAAGTGGGGCTGGAAGGCTGAGCTCTGAGCAGCGGCAGAGCAAGCCCTCTTTAGAGTGCGGTTTCCCACCAGGAGCGACACGGCCTGCAGTGCTGACAGCTCAGCTTCTCCAGACCTTCACCTCCATGGGATACGTTCTTGTGTACGTAAATGTGGATTTGCAAAAGCCAAACTACATCAAACAGAGCTCCAGAGGAACTCTGTGGGCATTTGGACAGAGCCAGGTCACCAACTGCTACAGCTGGGACCAGCAGCTCAGCTCAGGGCAGTAAGATTGGCTGCAAGGTCTCTGTGCACAGGGTGTGCCACTTGAGAGCAGGGCAATGCCAGAACCCAGCCTCTCAGCCGAAAAAAACACACCACATACTTCAATCCCATACTTCACTGAAGTGCTCTCCTCAGTGTCAACTGCCAATTTTTGCACTAAGAGAGTCTTTTTGTAGCACACCAATGTTCCTGTGCAGAATCGCAAGCTAAATGTTTTGGAAGTCACAGGTGACACAGAAACATGGAACTGGCTTGTCATAAATTATATATGGTTGGACTCGATGATCTTAAAGGTCTTTTCCAACCAAAACCATTCTACAATTCTATTCTATGATATACATGCAGATGCAAACCCTCTGCTCCTAACAGCCAAGGAGTGTTTGCAAAAGGTTAAAACAGCGTAAAACATGGGTGGGAGTAACAAAATGTTCTATTTTCTAGGGCCATGCAATTCAATTAGGTTAC
>NW_010180037.1:0-2632 GCF_000695765.1 Mesitornis unicolor | reverse complement strand
AGGGAAACCCCTTGCACACAGACTATTTTAAAGGACATAATGCCGGGTGTTTTCTGACCTCTGCACAAAACAGTTCACTCACTTAAGGCCTGCTGCACACATCTTTTTCTGCCCAAAGGCAGAACAAACCCCAGACCAGAACCTCTCACCAAAACAGTCCTGTGAAACCATGCACATCAATGCACATAGAGTCCCCTAGAGCTGGCTCTCCAGCAAAACACCTTTAAATGAGCAAATGCACCACCACAACGTTCAACAAGCGGTCCCTCACAGCTGAGCCAGCAGACAGCTGGCGACTGGAAGAAGACTTACAAGAAGTTTCAGTGCTGATCGATGGGGCTATGATCGATGATGAGGCATTGACTCCATGTGCACATTGAGCTTCATTTCGTTATCGAGGATTTGTACAAGCTGCTGCATGGAAGGAAGGTGGCCAGACTCCAGCTTAGACCACACTGGAACATCTGCCACAAAACACAGTGGGGGAAGAAAAGCACCGTTACACTGACAAAGTCAGAAAACACACAGGGCTAGTTTAAACACAACATTTAAAAGATCTAGGAAGCTATGCCAGTTGATGCTATTTTATATGGAGGAAAATACCTGGATCAACAATGCTTCAAATCTCTGACTACACGAAAATCCAGTCCAACCTGGAGAACAGAGTCTAACACTGCCATCTAGAAGTACATTAGATGGATTTAGAGGTTCAAAATATCCATAGGCAGAATGTCTAAAAACAATTAGTGAGTGGCAGAATAGCATGCCAAGTTTTCAAACCATTGCTAAATCTTTGAAACTTGTGGGTCTCGTTAGTCTCCATGTCCCGCTGCTGAACATCTAAGACCCTGACAAGCTCTGCTTGAAAGATCTGGCTCAGGAGGTTCCACTCAAAGCAGCTGCAAACATTTATATTTCCAGGGGAGGGAGGCGACTAAAGTCCATAAATACTTCAGAGCGAACACAACATTCACTTCTGATGCTGACATTTACTCAAATATCCCTCACTGCTACAGCACTTCATGAAAAACACCATCGCTGTCATCTGCACAGAGCAAAAGCCAGGCTGGAACCGCACTGGCCCAAAACACAACCCAGGCTGCCCAGAGCAGAAGCCCAGGTGTGTAAGTTTTTACACAGCTATTTTAAAATATACATAACCAACATCTGTATAAACTGCTTTAGACTTCTAAGATTCTCATCACTTAATGTGATACGTAACACCTGAAGTTTCAAAATGGACAGCAATTGCCACATACCATCACATTTTGAAACACATTTCACAACATCATTCCTTGCTTTCCCAGCCTAACAGCTCCCACAGATCTGTGTACACATGCACACGATGCCATTCCCTGGCACAGGCAACTCTCAGCTCACCATTCAATGTTATCTCAAATGCACCTGTCGACATGCACTGGTTCTCAATCATGTTGCTCAGGAAGAAGACCATCATACAAGCGTAAACCTGGAAGAGAAGAGAGAGGATCCCAGACACTTCAAGCCATTGCATTTCACTCACTCCTAAAAAGCGCTAGAAGTGCACAGGTGTCTTTGAATTCCCCTCTGCAATTCATCAAGTGATCTTCAAATGGCAGAGACATCTTCTGTCACCTCCTTTTTAAAAAGACTGTGCATGTCCCTTCCCCAGACAGGTAATGAACAGCTCTGAAACCACCCAACCCACAACCCCGACTCAAACCAACTTCCATCTCCCCGCTCTTTCCTCCACAAACTCAGGCGCATCCCAACAGCCAAAGCCTGAGGCTGCAATGGCACATGCAGGACAGGAACACAACTGTCCCTGTGTGCTGTCTGTCACCGTCACAGCAATGTTGCAGGTCAGGGAACCACAGCCCCAGGCACCAACAGCAGAGCAGGTAAAACCACCTGTGCACAGGGACTGCCAGCCCTCGGGCATCTCCACACCCTCAGCTAGGATTCTGCCTGCACTGGTGCCGTGGGGTGAAACAATGCAGCACAGCATCCCCCTGTGTTAGCACCTTACAATCCCCTTTTCTCACACGTCCACACGGGTTACTGCAACACCAAAAGATTCAGGACCAGAGACGGTTGCTTACAATGTCTCAGACACCCAGAGCCAGCCCAGCTCGGCAGTGAACTTGGCCCATTTAAGTGAACAGGGTAAATTACAGCTCCTGTACATTCAAACTGACTGGCGACAGAGACCCACCACTCTGGCGAGCTCAGGATCTGTGCAGCAATAAATTATATAAAGGTTAATAAGGTTATCAATTGCTTTTGTTTAGCAGAACAAATCTGGAATAAGGTCATTACAAACCAGAGTTAAACGTTAATCTGTCAGCGTTGCCAGTACTGACTCACAGGGACAGATTCCCACAAGGCAGAGTCTGCCACCCCCCTGCATGTTCTGCAAAAACGCCCACAAATTTCAACATGATTCTTTTAATCCCCATCAAATCACCTGCCTGATCTATTAAAAGTCTGATGAAAGCAACAACTGCAAAATACCTATGAGACAACACAACAGGGAAGCTGTAATTTTAACACCAATGATACCAGCTTGAAACTGCTCTGGAGCCCTAAAAATTAAAAAAGTCTTCTATCATCTTTATCAGTAACATTCACAGAATCACAGAATGTTAGGAGT
>NW_010180036.1:7579-9780 GCF_000695765.1 Mesitornis unicolor | reverse complement strand
CCGGGTCCGTAAATGCCGCGTCCGCTCCGATTCCGTTTTTCCCTCCCAAGTTAGAAAAAAATTCGTTTTTTCGCGTCGCCTCCTGCTTTTCCTTTTTTTGTTTTTGTTTTGTTTCCCCGCGGGTTTTGGCCGCTGCGGCTTCAACTTTTCAGGATTTTCTTTGCTGGTAGAAGGGTTGGGAAATAGCATAGAAATTATTGTTTTCCTTAAGCACATAATTCCAGAAGCTGGGACTTAAGGAAAACATTAAAAATTATGGTGCTCGCAATGAAACTGCTACAGACCCACCACGAATTATATTTTTCCTCTTGGTGACATCCAGTGTAACGGATTTCTCGGTTCCTGACTCCTGGGGACCCCAATTCCAGCCCCGTCGTCGCCCCCTCGCTCGTGTCAGAGAAGCCGACCCCGATGGAGATAACAATGCCGGGTCCCAACACCCCCGAGTCGTGCGTTGTGGTTGCTGCGATGCTTAGCGCAGGCCAGTAAAATGCACTCGGGACACAGATCGCTGGCGAGCGGCTACGAAGCAAAAGCAGACACAGAAAGGACCCCCCCCTCAAGCCGAGTCAGCCCCCTCCCCGCCTTCTTCCCTGAAATCGTTTACATTTTGTAGCGGCTGGAAGTGGCTGGATGCGCTGGTGGGGCTGAGCCCCTCGCGGCGGGGCGCGGGCAGGGTGCGGGTTTATCGGGAAGGGCCGCGAGTGCTGCACTGCAGCCGCTCGATCTCGGAGTGGGGGGGAAAGCCTGCGAGCAGAGGCGCAGGAGTCAGACACAACATTGAGCTGCAAAATCAGCCCCTGTAAACTCCCGGCGTGGGCTGGCTTCCAGCCCCATCTCCAGACAGATCCCAGTTTCTCTCTCTGCCCTGGACTGGAGTCAATCCATGCTCGGGTCAATCCATGGGTGCTCTGGCAGTTTTAAGGGGTGCTACAGGAGAGTCTGGGCACTGGGCAGGGGCTGGGGGCTCTCAGGGCAGGCAGGTAGAGACAGTGCTGGTGGTGGTTGAGGCAGGGACAGGCGGCGCTCTCAGTTTGGCAGTTTTCAGCTGGTTTTGCTCACCGTGGAGCTCATTTGGTCCCATAGCCCATGAGGACAGCAGACGGGATTTTTTTATTTTCCTGCTGTAGCTCCTCAGTGGAGTCAGGCAGCCGCTGGGGGGGAATCACCCTGCGGAGGGTGATATTCCCGTGGGACCATCTCTTTTGTGGTAAAACCCGGAGCCCACCTTTCCTCAGTTCCCTGTATTTTTGGGCAAGGAATGTGATGTAATGCCTTGATGGTGAGCCTTCAGCTCCATGGGACAAAAGCGAGCCCCAGATGGTTGGTTTTGGGGACAGAGTGTTGACACAGGCCCCCCTCCAAGTGTCTAAAGGGATACTACAACAAAGCCTGGCTGAGGGGTGCAGCAGGGCCCTGGCCCAAGCCTGCCCAAACCCCTGGGCACCTCCTGGATCCTCTCTGGACAGGGAGAGGTGGGCAAGGAGAGGCAGAGCTCGGCTCAGCTCGCACAGCCAGGGGTCTGTGTGGGGGTGAGGGGTGTCCCACTCCAATCACCATGCCACCGGCTGCACCCCATGTGTGCGGCTGGGGGTGCTGGGGGTGCAGGCATCTCCCGGGGGGCTCCACTTGGGCCCCCTTGCCCTTGGTCAGGGCACATCGGTGGCTTTCCAGCAGCCAGCTGGGATGTGGCATAGAGCAAGTTGTTCCTGATCCCAACTGAGGCACAAGCGGCAAGAAAAGCGGAGCAGTAGGGAATTAAAAGGCCTCTTCTCCCTTTGTGTTCTTGCTGGGAGCAGGAAGGAGGTACAGGAGTAGCCACGGTGGAGGGTTTGTGCGAGAGGGCTGGGAGCACCTCTCACTGTGGGGGGGGTGCAGGCAGCACCGATGGGGTCCCTGCCTGTGTGCCCTTGCCCAGGGTCACGGCATCCTCTTGGGATGCGATCCCTGGGCATCGCCAGGCCTGGGCTGAAGCAATGGTGGAGATGTGTTGCTGTGAGCGGGTGGGAGATTTGGGCTCTCGGTGTGCTCTGGTGTGGCGGGGGCGTGCAGCCAGGGATGCCGGAGCTGCCCAAGGGGGTCTGCCCATGGGGATCCTGCACAGCTGACCGCAGCTATCTCCTTTGCACCCCTAAAGTCAGGAACTGGTGTGTGCGGGCAGACTTTTAGGATGAGGGCACCGCAGCACCCCTGCCTCAGAG
>NW_010180036.1:0-7510 GCF_000695765.1 Mesitornis unicolor | reverse complement strand
AGACATTCCCTGCTGCCCCTGGAATGCCTGCTGCTCCCGCCTGATGCTTCCAGCCTGCACAGGGAGAGCCTGGTAGGGGGCCCAGCTCTCCGGGAGGGCCGCCTGCACTTCCAGCGGCCCCGGGATGAGTAGGAGAAAGCGAGGCAGAGGTAACAGCTGAGACACAAAAGCCAAGCCCGGCCGCTGTCAGTGCGGGTGCAAACTCGCAGAGGTTTTTTTCCTCCCTTTGATGCTGACTCCACGGGCCGCGCTCACTGACGCACTCTGCTCCATCCCTCTGCACCGCATCCAGATCCCAGCACCCCGTGAGCCGAGGCTCATCCAAGGGTGGGCTGGGGGGAGCGCAGCATGGGGGGATGAGCTTCGGCTGCAGAGAAGCACCTGCTTCCCCCTGTGCTGACACATTCTTGGGTTTCTTTGGGGGCTCAGAGGGAACATCTGCTTTGCTACGGCCAGAGGATTGTGAATCAGGGTCCCCAGGGAGCTGTGGGGTCCCAGGCTCTGCAGGAACAAGGAAAGCCCAAGGCTGATCCAGAGTCAGGGGTTGTGGAAAAGAAAGTGGGGGTTGAACCCCCTTGTCTGCCCATGGGCTGCCCCTGAACCTCTGAAGGATGCGAGCTGCTTTATCTCCAGTCTGTTTCATGGTTAAAGCTGAGTGTCTCTTCCTTTCCTGCAATTCCCCGAGGCTCTGGAGGTGCCACGGGTGCACCCCAGCCTGCCATGTCACGATTCCGATGCATGTGGCTGGACTGGGAGGGTCTCCTTGGTACTTCTGAGCCCCATTTGGCCACCAAATCCCCCCCATCACTTTCTCTGTGCCACGTGGAGGTGCTGGTCCCTCTGCATGGGTTCACTGCAACCTCTGCCCTCCTTCTGTCCCCAGCGGTGCGTGCTGACCGGATGCGTGGCGGGAGGAACAAGTTTGGACCCATGTACAAGCGAGACCGTGCCTTAAAGCAGCAGAAGAAAGCTCTTATCCGTGCCAATGGCTTCAAGCTGGAGACCGTCCCTCAGATCATGTCCCCGGTGCAGAACGATTACAGCCTGACCTCCACCATCCACAGCATCCACGCCATGTCCAAGACCCTGCCACCCAACCCCGCCGCCCTGACGTCCATCGACTACGAGCGCAGCCCCTACGGGACCCCGTCCCTGGGAATGACTGTGCCCAACCACCCGCCGCTCACCGGCTACCACTACCCCTCCTTCACCAACCGCACCATCAAGTCTGAGTACCCGGACCACTACACAAATGCACAAGAGTCCATGCCCACCTATGTCTATCCAGAGACCTACCCCAGCAGCTCCCCCCCCGACATCCCCGAGGTCATCCTGAAGCTGCTGCAGCTAGAGCCCGATGAGGCGCAGGTGAAGGCACGGATCCTGGCCTGTCTGCAGCAGGAGCAAGGCAAAGGGCGGCACGAGAAGCTCAGCACCTTCGGCCTCATGTGCAAGATGGCCGACCAGACCCTCTTCTCCATCGTGGAGTGGGCGCGGAGCTGCATCTTCTTCAAGGAGCTGGAGGTAGGAGCCTGGGCAGGGTGAAGGAGGCTGCACTGGGCAGTGGTGGGAGGTAGGATTGGGAGATGCAATGAGGATGAGATGCTGTAATGGGCAGGATTAGGGTGGAGATGCTGTGAGGATGGGGCAATGCCATGGGCACTGTGGATGTGCTGGTGCGTCCCTGTCCCATCCTACACGTCCAGGCAGGAGGCACCAGAGTCCGGCTGCAACACTGGAGTGATTCCCGCTGTCACCATGGGGCTGATGATTTCAGCTTCATCCCGGTGGGGGCAGGTGTGGAGGCAGTTGCTGGCAGAGTGACGGCAGTGTCAAGCTCAAGATATAATTGGAAAATGTAACGTTGTGGAATTATAGTTGAGACAATTCTCTCCTCTGCCTTTAGGAGGAAAATCAATGCTGTCGAGTGGGTGACTATTAGCGCCGGGCAGGGCCAGGGCAGGGGACACCGTTGGCCTCCTCCAGAGCTGCTCCTGCTGCTGGTAGATGTGAGGGTACCCAGCTGGGGGACACGATGCTGACCCCCATCCTGCCAGGCCCTTGCATCCCAAACACTTACTGGGGCCCAGGGGTGGATTAGCAGCGATGGGTCAGCCTCTGCCACCCCACAAACCTTGCCAAGCTTTCAGACGTTTTCTGTTCATGTCCTGGGCTGACCTAAGATCCCAAACGTAGTGCAACAATGGGAGAGAAAATTTTGCAACGTGGACAAAACTCAGAGAGGCACATCCCAGAGCGGCTGGGACACCCAGCTGTCTTCCCATGCTCTGAGTGTGGGGCTGTGCCGTCCAACCCTGACCAAAATCACCTTTTTCCAGTAATGCCGTGAGGACCATGCCCCAGGGCCAGGCCAGGCTCATCCCTGTGCCCACCCTACAGGTGCCATGGGGCTGAGTGTGGCTCAAAATAGTCCCCGGCTGCCAAAACAGTGCCAGGAAGTGGCATTGTGGGGGTGGGCCAGGCTCGTTTCAATCATATCAGTGTCCAGCCTCGATTTTAGGAACAGGGTGGTTGTTGTTTTTCAGGAGATATTGTAAACACTGTCAACGCAGCTCCCGGCTGCGTTGCCATGTAGCCTTGTAACTCCATTGTCAGCCTGATTGCACCACCAAAATAGGCCATTTCCGTGTGAATCTGTGTCAGTGGGCGCTCCTCCTCCTGAGGGGCTTGGGGGGGGCTCTCCCATGGGCATGCAGAGAGGAGCTGTTGGGAAGCAGGAGTTGGTCTCCAGCTTCCATCTGCTCACACCAGCACATAAAAGCAAACGGCTGCCAGGGCAGTAAATGAAGTCCTGCTACTGCGGAGTTTACTACTTTGCCCTAAAGCCTGCTAGCTCCCAGTAAAATCACGGTCTTGGAGATCGATGGCCGTTGCGTGAAGGTGATGGCCTCCATCCCCGGTCCGGGATGGGCCTTTGGCCGAGGTGGGGATCCTCTCTGGGAGGGCACAGTGCTGGGACATCACTCCGGGGCATCCCGCTAGGGTGATGCCAAGCAGGAAGGGGGTGTAGATGGGTGAGGAGGTGGTGTGGGCAGATGACCCCATGTCCCTATGTCCCTATGACTCCTATGTCCCCTGCCTGAACACTCCTGGCACCATGTCCTCCTGCTGCAGGGCTGTTTTGCTGGGGGGTGTTTTGCCTCACAGGGAACTGAGATAGGAGACAACAAACCCTTGGGGCACCGGGATGAGCTTTTGCCTCTGCCCAGGGGGAGTGGGAGCAGGTCTTATTCCCATTCCCACATCAGCAGCCCATCAGACCAGGGGCTTTGCCATCTCCTCTCCGCTGGCCCCCATCCCGTCCCTGCCACCATGGCCGAGGGAGGAGGGGGGCGCTGGGCTAATGGCCTCTTGACATCGGCTCGCACGCCACGTCCGCCCGCAGGCGCGGGGCAGTCAGATTGAAAACAGATTTAACTTCCCAGATATATCGTTTCATTTAAGGGCCAGTAATTCTGTCAGTCTGCCACTGACAAACGAGGGTCCCCATGCCAATCCGCTGGGGAGACTGATGTCGCGGCGCTCATCTCGTGTCACCAGGCAGAGAATTACGGACTGCGCTGGCCTTCGGAGGCAAGACTAATAATGCTGCACGGCTGAGGGGGATTTGGGGGCCCGCTTGTTTATTGAGGGCCAGGCAGGCAGCCGTGGCGCGAGGCCACGCGGGCGGAGGTGGAAGAGGTCAGCGCTGACGCCCATAAATACGAACTTTAACTGAGTCTAGATGAGATGTGTCAGGACTGAGGGAAGATTTGCGGCATCTCTTCAGGAAGAAAAATATGGGCTGGAGGTGAAATATATTTTGTTGGGTCATGAGTCTCAGGCAACTTTGTCCTTTCAGATGTAATTTTTTTATATATATATGGAGGGAGACAGACAGAGAAATGTGCATACACATGCATACTCGCACGCTCACACTGTGTCTGGTTTTGGTTTGGTTTATATGCACGTATCTAGCACAGCCTGGTATATATAGGTGTTACTGCCATCTGTATGTATAAATATTGGGCGCACAGGGATGCGGTGACCTTTAGATTGGGATGAGCAGCCAGGAATGTTAAACAATTGCCGTGGTTTCAGCCCGAAGGCCGGGCTGCGTCCCTGCTGCTGGTGGAGGGGCACAGTGTGGCTGCGGGGATGTGGTTGATGCTGTTACCTTCCTCATCCCCTTCTCACTGTGGGGCCGAGGCAAACCACTCCCCGTCCGTAGGTGACCACCAGTGCCAGGGGATGCTGAAGACAGTGCCGTTCCCATGGCCAAGGGATCCCTGCGGTGACTGGGGCTCTCAGCTATGCTGCTCGCCCTCACTTCTTGTTAGAGAGCTGGGAGCCGCGGCGGAGCCCGTTTGCAGTCAGTCGCTTCCCTGCCTGCAGCATGTGTGGGTCATCTTGACCCTATCTCCTGGCCAACAGCCAGTGTGTTTTTGGCAGATTTAAAATCTCCTTCTGGTGGTGGATGCTGCAGTGATGCTGAACGTCCTGCGCACTGGGGGAAAAGTGATGGCTTTCCCTGACTGCATCTCGGCGGGCACAGCCACAATGCCCACAGCCACGATGCTGGTGCTGCAAGTGGGGAGACGAGATCTTGACCCTGCTGCACTGGTCTTGGTGGGGTTTTTTTGCCTTAAGATGTCCATCGCGGTGGTATTTGGACAGGGCGATGGGGACCTGTGTTGACCATTAACACCTTAGGCCTCTGTTGGTTTTTGATTGCGGGCAGCTGGTGGATGGGAATCCACTTTCGCACTTTTCGGTAGCCGAAGTGACGGGTCCTGCTTGCACCCAGTAATTGCCCGGGCGGTGGCTTGGGTGCTGGTGTGTGCCGTAGTCCTGCATGGGAGCTGCTGGACAGATCCTGCCCCCATGATGCAGGGAGGCTCACAGAGCATCCTTGAGACCAAGAAAGCTCAGAGGCATCCAAATGCTTCTCATGGCCCTAGCGGGGGAGAGGCTGGAGGCCTATGTCCTGGGACCTGCTTGGCAGCACCATCCATGCCCACACACACACTGCCTTCCCTTCAGCCCTTGCTCCAAGCCCATTTCCAGCAGGGAAATGGATTTTTCTGTCATGGGAGGCCTTTGACTGTAAGGTGCCTTTGGTGGCAGGGGAGCACTCACCTTGCGTGGGGAGCGTTTTGCTGCTGCATTTTGTGAATGGGTTAAATGCTTGCTTTAAAAAAAAAAAAGTCACCTCTTAGAGACAGCTTGCATCAGGTCCTTGACAAAGCACTCAATTGAAAAGCCTTGACATTAAAAGAGGAAGATCCTTTGCTTAACTTTTAAAGGCGAGAGCTTGTGTGTGCCGCTTGGGGGGATGGATTGGTGCTGAGGGCCCATCCATTAGCAGCCCCCTGGGACCCCAGGCTGGGCACTGAGAGCTGATTTCCAGCCTGGAGCCCACTTCCAGCAGAGCCAGTGCAGGACCATGTGGGGATCCCCAGGGCACCGGGAAACCCAGAGGTATGGGCAGGGTCCAGGTCCCTGGAGCCACCCTGAGCCCTGCCTGGTCCCCAGAGCCTCCAGTCCCCCCAAGTCGTGATGCCAACCCTGTCCCCCCTCAAGCCATGGCCATGGGGCTCCAGCACACAGCCACGGTCCCAGGAGAGGCCACGGCATCACCGGCAAAACGTGTCAGTGATGGGATACAGAGAGGTGCTCTGCAAGTCTGGGAGAAGCACATGAGTCATTTTTAAAGGAAGAAGATTTCAAAGATTGTTGAAAGGCTTCTTTTCAGAAACAGTGAATTTTTTTTAAAAAACCATTTGCAGAGCAAAACCTTTAGTCTGTCTCTTCCGGAGCTTGTCCCGCTGAGGAATGAGGCACAGGAAGGAGCTTCCAAAACAACACTGCGGCTCAGCTGGCGCGGAGGAGCTCGACAGCGTGTGACTGTGCTGGCAGCATGGGACTGTGCCGGGAGCGTGCAGCTGTGCTGGCAGCATGCAGCCACACGGAGCCCAGCACCCTGCCAGGGCTGCGGTCACAGCCGGGCGCTCACCATGGGGCAGAGGTCATCATGGATGTACAAAAATCTCCATTTTGTTTTGATGCAGAACGAGCTTATCCCCAGTTCTTTGTTCAGCAGCCGAACAGACACCTCATGGTGTGTGTGGCCAGGCCGTGTGCTGTGGCCCCTTTGCTGGCTCAGGCGATGTGGAGCCCAGCTTCACAGCCCCATCACACCCATCGAACTCAACACACCTCGCTGCGGGCAGGTTTTGTGCTGTCAGGTAGGAGTGGGTCATAGAACGGTTTTAGTTGGAAAAGACCTTTAAGACCTTTAAGAGCATCAAGTCCATCGCTCCCCCTCCTTGATGCTGCCGCGGTTCGGCTCTCAGCACCCACCACACTTGAGACACAAATCCTGGCGGCTCATGGGGATAGCTGGGCTCCGAGACCATAAAGCTCTTTCTCATCTGGCTTGTATTGCTTTTGCAATCTCCCGGCACCGGTTTATTGCAGCCTCTTCAGCAGAACGAGGGCATTATCCAGCCCTGTGATACTGCATCTGTCTTCCTTCTATTAAAGGCGGCGAACACAATGGCACTGCAGAGCTCTGCTGCTGGCGCCGGGTTTGGTCCATCGCTGACACCAGCCCAGTGGAGAGGGAGGTCTGGGCAGGGTGGGGGTTCAGCTTTTGGCAGAAAGGATCTGGGATCCTGCAGGGAGCAGCACCAAGGGGATGCAGGTGGTGATGGTGGTGGCTGTTGGTGGGGCGGTAGGGAAGGTGGCGGCGCATTTGAAGGTGTTTCTTTGGAATCGCAGCTGTGGATGTGTATATCCAGGCCCACACGTACATACCAGGACATGTGCAAACATTTCATTAATCATATGCAGCATCTCTTTGCTAAGGAGCTTGTTCACAGTCAGGCAGCAATTTCCACAGAAAAATGTGTGCGTGAGACTTTGGGAAATGCTCTGTGGGCAGCGGGGTGAGGAGGGCTTCAGGGTCTTAAAAAAACCAGGGCTGTGAGGGTCAGGGACGAAGTCCGGTGCTCCTGGGAGGAGCAAGTGATGGTCCCTGCACTCCCCACAAGCTCCAATGATGGGCCTGGGGGAAGGCAGAGATTTGCCACACCCCCAGCACACCCTGGTGATGTCGTATCTGTGCCGAGGCATTGCCCGGCATGGTGGCAGAAGGCCCCAAAGGCCCCATTGGCTCCATCTTGGCAATGTTGGCTCTGTTTCAGGTGGGCGACCAGATGAAGCTGCTGCAGAACTGCTGGAGTGAGCTGCTGGTGTTCGACCACGTCTACCGGCAGCTGCAGCATGGCAAGGAGCACAGCGTGCTGCTGGTCACTGGCCAGGAGGTGAGTGTTGGCCCACTGAGACTGTGGCACCCACCATGGGTGGGCTGAGGGGGGCGGAGGGGAGGTGCAGGGGGGATTTTTGTCTTAATTCTGGCTGAGTGCAGGGTGGATGGGTTGGTTTTGCTGTGCTGTGGGATTGCTTGGGCAGAAGATCCCATCCCATCCCATTCCATCCCATCCCA
>NW_010180035.1:0-997 GCF_000695765.1 Mesitornis unicolor | reverse complement strand
GGGCTCTCGGCGGGCCTTGTCCCACTCCCGGCCGGCTCCTGCCGCGCTCCTTTACAGGCTGTCCCTCGTGTACACAGCCCAGGGCTGCTCTGCTCCCCAGCCCGCTGACGCAGCCTCTCCTTTTCCCTACCAGCTCCTGCTTCAGTCGCAAACCCAGAGGGCTCCCATCTCTGCAGCCCCACTTGTCTTGATAGCCTTTGGTAAACATATAGGAGTCTACTCGATATTCAAGATTGATTTCCCTGATTTATTAAGGCAGAATTCATTGGACTCTATTGACCACAAATGACTTAATGTAAATGTTGACCCCGGTGAACTTGGAAATAGCAGGTATCAGATTGATCTACAGATGACCTCTTAATTACCAGAGTTATTAATTTAAATTATTGCCACTGCTTCTAGAGACACGAACAAAGAAACATTCTTTCCTCATCCCTGCTTGGTTTATTAGTCTGAACACAAAGTGTTTGATGACACTTTTAATTAAACAGAAATAATGCAGAGATACGGTTTCCCTTTCTCATCTGTCCTGTAAAGTGCAGCGCTGCTCTTTTCACTGACCGACGGCGGTGACCCACTAACAACGGCCCGCTTCGCTGCCCGGCTGCCCCCCACTGCCCGGGGATGCCCCGGCGGTGCCAGGACCGGAGCCGCTCTGCTCGGCTCCTGGCTGAAGAGTTGCCAGGGTCACAGGATGGCTTCACGGCCTTCAGCTCACCCCTAGTAATTAGAGACTCCGAAAAATACTTTGAGCGGTATCTATGTACAGCGATGGGAAAGACACAGCCCGGCGAAACCTGTGCCGCTCCTCCTCCTCCTCGGGGCGGCACGGTGCAGCTGCGGACCCGCACACCTTCACAAAGCGGGGCTCTGAGCGGAGGAAGTTTGGGAGGAAAAGGAAAAACAAACTACGACGTGGGGAAAAAAAAGAGAAGATTAATTTTGTTTGTTCGTTCGTTTCCACAGACGCTACTGAGGGGTGCTGAACAAATGCCAA
>NW_010180034.1:2826-4076 GCF_000695765.1 Mesitornis unicolor | reverse complement strand
TCGGCCAGGCTCGGGCACACAGACCCCATGGTTTGGTCTTCAGATCTGTGAATCTGTGGTCTTTAAGTGTTTCCAAAGAGTTTCCTGCACGTAAAGAGAGGGATGCTCCTAAGTGCTTCCCTGGACCAGGGCCATGGCACCGAGCGCCTGCAGACAGAGCCTGGCTGGGGGCTGCAGGGCCAGGGGAACGTGCCCAGGGGGGCATCTTCACCCGGGACAAGTTCCCAGCACCGGCTGCAGGGCTCTGGGGATGCTCTCGGCACCAGTGCATGGGATCCCTGATGGAGGAGTTGCAAATCTCTCCTGGATGGCTTCCTGGGGTGGTCCCTGGATGCTGAATGGAGCAGGGCCAGGGTGGGGGGTGCTGTGCTCAGCACAGACCCTCGTCCCATCGCTCCCCTCTTGCTGTGAAAAGCCTTTTTGGCCCCTATAGTGGCTCCATGGGACACTTGTGCTTGCACCGTGCAAGGTGGCTCCATCGGGAGTGATGCTGGCTGCTCTACAGCTCTCGAGGTGCACTGGGATGGGGTTTATTTTCCCCAATTTTCTATGCCTTTTCCTTTGGGCTTTCCAAGAAATAGGCTCTGGCCACCCCACAGCCCCCTTGGTGAGCCCAGCGCTGCAGCCTGACCCGATCCCACAACCTAAAAGAGCCGCAGTAAGGGGGAGCGGTGCGGGAGCCAACTTTACTCATGTCTTGTAAATAATGCATCAGTTTGCACTCGCAGAAGTCTGGAAACACAGCGCAGCATCTCCCCCTCCCTTGGGCTCCTTCCTGCCACAAACCCTGCTTCTCACTCTTAATTTCCTCTTTGCTATTTAATGAGTTGGTAAGTAAGAGGCAGCACCCTGTGCATTAGCGAGAGATGATCCCATTAGGAGCGGCCCAGCGAGCCCGGCTCAATGCTCCCCATCCCCATCCAGGGCTGCCCGTGGGGGTAAAACATTGCAAAAACCGAGGAAAACTTCACCTGAGTAAACGCAGAAGTTCCCAGAACTGCGGGTCACGTTCTGGGGACAAACAGAGCGTGTTCAGCTGTCTGGTAAGAGAGAGCAGGGAAGGGAAAACAGGTTCTGCTTTGGGAAACCGCGACCTTCGAGCCCGGAGATGGGGACACGTCAGCTCATCAGCGCCCGTCTGTGCCTGCACCGGAGGTGTCGGCGCGCGGGGAGCGTAATTGCTAAATAATTCATCAGGAAAGGCCAAGCAGGAGCGAGCCCCGCAGAGCAAACATGGGAGCGGACCCCAG
>NW_010180034.1:0-2803 GCF_000695765.1 Mesitornis unicolor | reverse complement strand
GCCTCTCTGCTGGCAGGAGCTGCCTGGAAAACGCCGGTGGCTTCGCTCCCGAAAACCCGCCCGTTGATTTCCCTCCAGCAGCTCTCCTGACATCATTTTCCCCTTATAGCCCTCTCTCGCTTGTCTATTTCAGCGCGGGGCAAGGAAGAAGCCCGCAGGACCTCCCCGGCATGGCCCACGCTGCCGCTGCCTCCCCAAAACCCCGGAGCACCCCGGGAGGAGGCAGAGCAGGATGGGTCCATCAGCACCCGCCTCGCTCAGGTTTTGGGGGAACCAGGCATCCCCAGAGCAGCGGCTGCACCCCAGGGTCCAGCCGATGCGTGGGGAAGCGGCTCTGCTCCCCGGCCATGCCCCAAAATTGCAGAGGGGCACAGCCAGCAGGTCCCTGGCACCCGTCCTGCAGGTTAAATCTGTCCCCGGCCACAAATTAGGGGTGTCCGTTGAGTTCATCCTTAATTGCAGGGCAGAGCAGGGCCTTGTAATTAGGAGCTTTCTCTGAGAGCTCATCCCTGCCCTGCACCCGGGTGTAAATCAGGGCCAGGGGCCCCATCCTGCCCACAAAACCGCCTGGAGGGGGGCTCTGGCCCCGAGGAGGGGGGGCAGCCACGGCCCCGCTTCCAGCTCTGCAGGGCTGGGACATGGCAGCAGCCAAAACAAAGCCAAAAACAGAAAATCTGTGCATTTTTGCACTGGAACCTCACAGATAAAATTTCCCTTTCTGGTTGGTTGTTTCCTCACCAGAATCACCCAAAACATCTCAGCAATGCGCTCAGTAGCCCAGCCCCAGATGTCCACCAGCATCACCCCCCCCAGTCCCACCAGGTGTCCCCGGGCTCCTCTCGCCAGATGCAAACTGGGGCCGTGGTCCCTTTGGGCTGTTTGTCACCTAAAAATACCACCTGCGTCTTCCTGTTGTAGTTTGTAATTGGTGCGTATAAATACACACCGATGTGTGCACACAAACAGCAGCACAGCTGAGCAGGATGGCTATTTAAAGCTGGGACGGGGAGGGGGGGACCAGCGCCAAGCCAGGTTTTTAGGAACGGGCACGGGTGCAAGATGAGGACACGGCCCCTGCCCGGTGGCTGCACTCGGGGTGATGGACCCAGTGCACGGCCAAAATGGGAGCGCATGGAGGGGCTGGAGTTTCGTTAAACACTGGTGGTGTCAAACACCCGAATATGGCTGTGCCGGTAACCCCCTGCCCCAGTGCACTCCCTGCTGTGTCCTATGGGACCCCACCGAGGGTCATGGACCCCCCCCAAGGGGCTCAGCCACTCCAGTACAGCAGCACCCCAAAGCCAAGGACTTGCACGGCCCCGGGAAGGTTTGGGGTTGGCAAGGGCTGAATGCGAGGACGGGGGTGGCTGCCAAAGCCAACACGGGCTCTGCCGGTGCGGGGGGAGGCAGAGCGGCCTCAGAGCCTTTGCTTGGCCCGGGGCGCAAACCACGTCCTGCCCGCTCGGATGCCGCGGCTTTGGGGGTTTCTGCTTCCTCCCCACCATGGTCTGCGTCAGCCCTTTGGGCAGCGAGAAGCCGCGAGTTTCCCCTCGCCAGGACCCAGGTGACGGGGATGGGAGGACAAATGGACTCCCCTCTGCAGCGAGGAGCCAAACCCCTGCCCTGCATCCTGGGCTGGGAATCCCGCAGCATCGCACGGGATGCGGCTGCAGCATCCATCAACACCGCGTGCAGGCGGACAAGACCTTGGGTCCGTGTTGTGATGCCTCCAGACACCCCCAGTTTGCAGCCGTAAACCCGACCAGTGCTCCCAGTGCCTGGCTGCGACTGGGATGTACCTGTCATGGGGCCCAGCCCCTCGCCGTCCCCACACGGCCACCGTCCCCCGCGTGGGGCCAGCTGGCAGGTGACGATGCTGGGGCTTTGTCTCTGGCCTATGATGTTGCCCGTGATTTATAGGGCATTTTACAGCAGCTGTAAAGAGGCTGTAAATTATAGGAGGGGCATAAATTAGCCACGGACCCCTTTACTGGCCATAAAGATCTAAGGCCACCACAGCTGCCTTGGGGGCTGGCACCCCGGGAGCGTTCCCTGGGACGGCCAGGGGTGTCCTCAGCCAGGCCAGGGTTATTTAGCACGTCCCAAATAAATGGGCCCTTTTATTCCAGCGGGGCCATGGAGATGAGGGGTGACAGGTGGGGAGGGGCCGGTGCGATGGGGGTGAGGGCTCCCGGCCGGGTCTGGACCTTTCCCTTGTGTTTCATTGAGAAGGGGAGAGATGCCAGGATCCCAGCCCGGCCCTGAGGAGTTGGTGGTCCAGCCCCATCACCAAGATGCCGACAGTGGAGCAGTGCTGGGGCTGGGGGGCAAACCCCCACATTCAGGTCCCGCAGTGGCTCCTGAGCCGTGTGTCCCCTGCACGGGGGCTCCATGTCCCCCCAGATTCCCACACCAGCAGCCGTTGGTGCCCCGTTGTTCTGCAACGTGACCCTGGAGCACAACCAGCTTTGCGGCCCCGCGCCGTCCCGTTAATTACACGATGGCTAACGAGAAGGATCAGGCGGAAGGGATTAAACTTTGAATTTGCTTCCGCAGTCCCGGCGCACGGGGGAGAAAAGCAGCTTCATCCATTCAAAACGGGAGGCGTTTTTCACACCAGCTCCATCCCAGCGCTAATCTCGGTGTGCCCAGTGCCATGCAGGCAGGGCAGGCAGGGCCGGATGCTCCCAGCCCCAACCCCAGGCTCTGCCCTTCTTTACCCAGCTTTGCCGCATCCGTCAGTGATGGAGGTGATGTTGGTGTGCTCGAGGGACCCTTTCGGTGGCTTTTCCACCATCTCCGC
>NW_010180033.1:5077-10435 GCF_000695765.1 Mesitornis unicolor | reverse complement strand
CGAGCCGGGGTGAGCAGTGACCGGCGCGGCCGCTGCACCGGTGCCGCCTGCCCCCCCGCCGATCCTCCGCTTCCCTGTGCCGGTGGAAACGGGAGGAAGCAGAGGAGGGACACAGAGATTTACTTATCCCTGCCGGCAGAGCTGTCCCGAGGATCCACCAAGTAGCCAGCCGTGGTGGTTCCCTTGCGGGGACGCGGGCGCCCTAGAGTCCTCTGAGGGCAGCGGTCCCGCCCGGCGCTGAGGTGATTTTGGCGGCAGGGAGGGCGCTCCTGCGGCCGGGCTTCCCAAAAAGCCCTCTTCGCTCTGCCGCCGGGTGAAGTCGCTCGTGTCATCTCCCCCTTAGTGACAGAGTGATTAATTCAATTCAAAATTCAATTAAATTGTGTCAACTAAATATTGCGCGATTTATCTTGGGTATATCTGTACTGCATTTCCCTCATTTTTCAATTACTTCTGTGCCCTGAAATCCCATTTTCTTTTCAAACAGTGGACATGAGTCTTGCACGCTGTTGAGATGAGTCTAGTGGGGCTGTACTTGCATAGCCCAGGAGCTATTTTTAAGTATTCAGGTGCTGCAGTCAGCAGAAAGAGGGAGTCTGTACCTCCATCCACCCACCCCACCTCGGGGTGTCCCTGCAATGCAATTAATTCTTCATAAACTACCCTCTTCGTTAGCACTCTCACAGCACTCAAGGATTTCCTTCAACTTCACACATGCTGGCTAATCTTATACAGAACGTATTTTAAAATGCTTCTCCAGTTGTTCTTGTCTCTAATCGTGTTCTGTGTCAACTTTCTAAAAGCATCCATCTTAAAGGACAGAAAAGTCTAAACCAGGCAAAAGAATATAATTTCTAGTCAATGGGGCTGATAAAAGGCAGCCCAGCTACCCTTGTGTCCTAAGTATTTTTACTGTTTCTGTGCTTCCTTTCACTTTTGTGGTATTTAATATGGCTAGAAGAGCATATGAGATAATTTTCTGACTTCTTTTTTATAGTTTTCTCACAATATGTATAGCAGAGCAGAATAACATGAACATGTAACCACCAGACTACCATCACATTCCTCACATGATTCATTCCCTCCTAACCCATGCTAAGCCTAAAAAATGTTGCCTTAAACGTGCAATAGTGTCCTGACAATAGGCACTCCCAAGCAGTGTCTCATTTCTGTTTCTGCAGTGGAAACCTCAAAATGCTAACAGATACCACCCTAGGAAAGCATGCAATTGCCAGGCAGTTTGGGTTTTCTTGCAGATGCTTCTCCCTATACAAAAGCTACCCACAGCTTGTGCTAGCTTAGTACTTTTGATACATGTGATTGAAATTAAATGTGTAACATATGGCAGAATTTCCCAGAAATTCTGGACGGTTCTTGATCTGCCAAAGGATCTAGCTAGGCTCTATCTGTGGTCACAGTGTTCCCATCTGCCTCATTCTACTTTTTTATGCTTTGATAGTTATGGGCAACTATAAGGTTCATGCATACCTAAGGATAACTGTAAGCCCATTTTTCTATTACTCTTTGATAGGTTTGCTTTAAAAAAGGCTTTTTGTAACCAGGAAATACATGCAAGGAAAACCAACAAAGTCTGAGATCAGTTCTTCTGGAGAGAATCAGCAGAATTCATCCCTTACATTTATTTTTCCAAGAAATGCTAAATTACAGACGTTCAGAAAGTCATGTGGGCAGATACTATCCCGGAGCTTCTCTCCTGACAATCCTTCTCCTGACCACTCCTCCTCTGTCTATCCCAATAGTCCCTGCCTCACCTACTCACCTGCTTTCTCTATCAGATGATTTACTTGCAAAATCCAGAATTTCTAAAGATGCCAGGATTATTTTATAGGTGGCTTAGACACACAAGAATACAGGGAATTACTAGAACCCAGTGTCTGTTGGGCTGGATGTGAATGCTCCCCTAAGAGCGAAGAGGAAGTTCTCCATAGCTCAAAATACAGAGGCTTGTACCATTTTATTGGTGTGGGAGAAAATAAAGAGCAAATAAACTGACCTGCTATATTCACTTGCTGGTGTCTGCATGACTGATTAATGAACTTTAATTTCCTGTCACTTCTAGTCCTGCGTGGCCATAAAGTTGTGGAAATTGCAAAATTATCATAGGCTACATGACTGGGTTTTTCAGAATTGCAAATATTTTACAGAGTTACCTTTTTGAATCATACAGTATGTTATTTCTTCTGTGCTTCTGCTTGGTGTTTAACCAGTCAGTAAGGAAAAAAGTTCTTTAGCTCCTGAATGTTTTATCTGAATTAGTCTTCAAAATAACCAGTAAACGGTGGATTCAGATGCAGATTTAAAAGAAGTCAACAGAGAATGGGGAAGGATGTAGCTTTGGGGAAAGATTTACTTTTCAAGTTATATTGGACATGAGTGATCGCATCCTATTTTTCTGTTATTAGCCAAAGGAGTATGTATCAGCATGAAAACTAGTACGAGAATAACAAGCAAAATAATCTAATGCTGTGTAAGTACCTGAAGACTCGCAGAAGAATGGAGACAGAAGAATCAGAATGCAAGTAGGAAAAGGGAAAAGAGTGATTTGAGTTTTGAAAATAAGCTGAAGCGAAGCTAGAAGTAAAGGAAACATGCAAAGGCATAAACAACATGGAGGTTCCATAGGATGTTGAATCCCATTAACATATTGTGACAAGAAAAGTGACAGATCAAGCATTTTCAGGAATATATCAGCATTTTGTTTGCAGTGGGAAACTGGACATAGTTATACCTTGAGGAAAGAACTCATATTCACTTTCCAACTGAAAAAATTCTTGTTGGCTTCGGGCCTTTTGCAGGCAGAGGGGATTAGATCATTGGCTGGTTGGTTTTACACAGAATAAATGCACACAGCAATTTCAGTTGTCTCTAACAAGTCTTTGGTCCCTTGGAGGGACAGTTCTCTCCTCCTGATGAATGCTGAGAGTTTATCACATCTTCTAAACTTGCGTTTTCCCATCATTGCACAGAATGGCAGCTTTAGAGCCAAGGTGTGCTCACACTACAGGTATTAATCTATCAGGCTTCAAGTAGTGGAGAAAATTACCACCTAAAAGGTCACTACTGGAGTTAGCAGAACGTTTAGATCTTTACTTTTTGGGTCTAGAGTCTAGAAATCATACTCATAAGCTTCCTCAAACCTAGTGCCAGCAGAGGCATGGGACCCATGGTCTTTTCTACCACCCCTGTTAGGGGAGGAGACCACCAGAGCGGTACTGCCTTAAACTGCTGCCGCAGAAGCAACAAAAGCGCAGCTGCCAAAGGCCGTATTTGCCTGAGCAGCCCTGCTGTAATTAACCACTGCCTTGTGAGGTGCTGCCGACTTTGAACACCTCAGGTAGTCATGACAGAGCGGTTAAATCACTGGCTGGAGAAAGAGAATCCACAGTGCTTTAGGCATATTTGCCTGTAATTGCTAAGACTCATTAATACACATTCGGTGCAGGAATCTGGATGCAGAAAAAGAACTACAGCATGAGTTCCCTCCCCACAATTACGAACGTTGCTGCGTCACACCATCCTCCAGCTGGTGATTATGGTCTTCCTCACTACTTCCTGCCGTATTAGAGCAATCCAGCAAGGGGCCATGAGAGAAGACCTCTGGTTTTATTAGAATTCAGCACTGTGTGTAACCTAATGACATCCCTTTAAACTCCTTGTTATTTTTGGAGACCATATTGGCTTTTTGTAAGAGCAGCTGCTACCCTCCTAGAGGGTGGGACAACCCTCAAGACAACCCTCACAGAGCCACAGGAAATAGGACTTTGGAGGTCATCCAGCCTATGCCCCTGTTCATCTAGCCCTTTCCAGAGAGCTGCTTGCCCAAACTCTGTCTGGTTGCCTTTTGGTTCTGCAAAATGTAACGCTCCAGCAGGGAAACCTCATAGAAGTATTTGCATGGATTGAAGAGAGACTTTGATATGAGTTTTTCCGGACTGTCTTGTTTGATTAAAGCTGAACTTGCAGCGTAGGATCTGGAACACACAGCACAGAAAAGGGACTGTGCCTATTGCGGGAGGGAATCCCACGTGAAAAGTCTGCTTTTATGTGGTTTTGAAGAAAAAAAAACCAACAACTTCTTTGAAAGACAATCATTAACTCGTTTGAGGTTTTGTTTACTATCTTGCACAAATCCTGAATTCTCAGAATTTATCATATGAAGGATATATATAAATAGCTTCCTAGGAGTTGAAAAGGAGCATCTAGTTTACATACAATGAGCAGCTTGGTTTTTTCTTTTTAAAATACAAAGTTAGAGCTTACTAATTTATACCAATCTGAGTACAAAAATTCTGCCTCCTAAGTTCAAAACTCTGTATTAGAGCAAGCCATTTTCTCAGTTCTCCTTTTAAAAACTGAAGGCATTCCAGATTTTAATTTTCTGGTTTTCCCCAAAAGGGGTTTTTATAATGTAGTTTTTTCCTGTGGACAAAAGTATCAGGACAAGGTATTAGGAAAAAAGCAATTACCTTGGATTTATTGAACTACACCTACTCTCTTCTGTAGAACTGGCTCAACTAACTGAGAAGGAAAGAAGGAAATATTAGCAAAGGAGATAAAATCTACTATTTTACTGGAAAAAAATGCCCTAATGTATTTTTTTTTAATTATTAAAAGCATGTCATCACTCTCCACAGAAACTTCTGGCCTGATGAACATGCCACATCTTTTTAAGTGAAAACACACATAATGTTTATTTTCTAGAAACTAAGGAACCAGTTAGGAACTTTAGGCCATATCATATTTGGCCATACTTTAATGTAGGAAAAACCCCTTTAATTCCTCAGTCTCTGCTGCCATCACGTGGCCATGTACTATCTCTTATGAATGCTAAAACACACCTAGTCTGTTATCTGTTGCACTGTATTTCCACTGCTTTATTTACCAGATTCATTATCCAGAACACAATCCAATTTCTTCCTCAATTTTCAGAAATTTCATGAATAATTGGCATTGATTTGTTGGCTAGTTTCTGCAGATTAAAATACTCTTTAATGCCAAATAGTGAGCAAACTGTCATGCAACACAGCAAATTGCTTGGGTGGGTTTGGTTTTTACTGTGCTACTGACATCTTCTGTGAAACTTTTAAGTATAACACATACATGAGCCCACAGTGTACGTGCCACTGTTTCTTTCCCCTAAGGAGTTCTGTCTGCTACCCCTTTTCTAGGAAAGAGAAACAGCTGAGCAGAGAACATATTACAAATATGTAACTTCATTTTCCTGCTGTGAAATAAAAGTAATCCCATGGAGATCTGCTAAAAAGAAGGAATTTTTTTTTCTGTATCTAGCTAAAAACATCAACATGTTGAAAAACATGTTTCAGGATAAAGAAGATC
>NW_010180033.1:3499-5046 GCF_000695765.1 Mesitornis unicolor | reverse complement strand
TTTCCCTAACAGGAGCATCTTGGAATCTTGTCCTTTGGTTAAGTTTTTAAGTTTCATTAGGCCTGAACTATTTTGAGTGGAGAGAAAACAACATACTTGTGAAGTTAAGCCTGATGTTTTAAGTATTCAAAGACATAATAAAATAAGTAAAAATTCTGTAGCAATCTAGGGCATCCACACTACTATACCATGTACTCATATTTGCACTTCTGTACAAATTCTGCAGCATACTTAGAGGGTTAAAAAGTGTATACTTACCCGGTATTTCCAAATGTTCAGCCACATACTGGTGTTTTATTAATAGATGATTTCTAAATTAGATGATACATTCGATGGAGGAATTAATTTCTTCCTGGTATTAAATTTCCTGATTGTAATGATCTTAAAGAAAGTACTTGAATTCCTCATATGTAGTCAAAACCAGCTGGGTCATAGTTTTAGACTGATAGGAAAATAAACAGTCTCCATAGGCAATCAAGATATTTTAAGAATGTTTCTAATTTATGAGCATGATAACTTTTGTTGTGATCAATGGGACTAATTGTGTGCTTACAGTCAAGTACACGTCTTGTATTACAAAGGTGCTCAATATGGACTAAGTAATGCCTGAAAGATGACTTAAGCATTGAATAATATCTATGTTTCATTTTAATAATCTGTTAAAATAGTAACAAACATTGGGTGACTCAAGTAGAATCTAAACGTTGTATACATTGTCACAGGAAAAGAGTCCTAGTCACAACATTATGTAATCCTAAATTCTAACGTTTCCAGTACACTCTGATAAAAATCTGGTGAAAATCTGTATTTATCAAAAACATGGATAAAAATTTTCAAAAATAACAACAACAGCAAAAATCTGTTGCTAAACTAGGCTATATGCTTTGCATAAAGTAAATATTTTTAATGTACATCTCATGTAAGATTATGTCTGATGCTTATAAATATTCTTCACTGTTAGCATGCTAAAGAAACTCTGAGATATTGCCTGAAGGAAAAAGGTTCCTTGGACATATCTCTGACCACACTGAATTCAGCGGGAGTCATAAGTGTTGATGTAGGTAGAACAAGAGTTTACCAAATGTATATGGATGTTGTTTTGTTTGGGGGTTTTTCATATTATTATTACAAAGAATTCTTTGGTTTTTTGTTTGAAATATAAGATGCAAATTTTTATCCACTTTGAAGTGTTTGTAAAGGAATGAAAACAGAAAAATAAAAATGAAAATGTTTCACTTTAAGCTACAATACAGATTCTTTGGAGCCAGGAGGACATTTAACCTAGATTCAGCACCCAGCTCTGCTGTACTCTTAGGAAAATTCTCCAAGTTCTGTAGCAGCTTCTGTTAACATTTTTTAATGAAAAAGATATTTTAAGAGAAATGTCCTCAATATATTTGCTTGCTTTCAATTTATTTTGTACTGTACTGTTTCAAGTTCTCAGTTTTCAGCATGCCATGGATTTTCACCTTTGGTTTCTGAACAGAGAGTGAAACAATACTGGCTTATGTGGTTGCATTTGAAACCAGGATACTTGCTGCACCCGC
>NW_010180033.1:0-3468 GCF_000695765.1 Mesitornis unicolor | reverse complement strand
TGCTGAACTGAAATACTCATGTTTTAATGTAAGGAAATATTGTTAAAGAATGTTACACCAAATGATACAAAACGTTCCTTGTGAATCCTACCCTCCTTCCAACTCCACCGCTGGAAAGGGCTGAGAAATACTTCATGAGAGAGTGAAGAGAAGAAGCATAGAAGAAAAATATATGGATGCATGGGAATATGGAGATAATAGTAAGAGTAGTAAAGCTCAAGAAGGGGACAAGCAGAAGCAGCTATTCCTAATGCCACAATCATTGATTTTTTCATGAGTGCCAAGAGAACAAACATAAACACAGCCTGGCTTTTTCCCTCTGAAATTTGAAGAGCCTCCTACATAGACCATTTACGGTGACTTCATTAATCCCCTACTTCATCCACACTTCAAGGAAACAGATATCTATAATATGCATGAGAAATGCTTGAGAAATGCTCACTTGAATTTTTCAAATGCACTACTTTTTTTCTCCCATTCCCCTGCTGTTAAAAAATATCAAGAACAGCGAGTGCCCTCTTCCCTGCATCGATGGAAAACTTTTCAGATGTTATACATGAACTTGGAGCTTTTTAAGTATTCCCAAGATAGGCCAGGCTGACACAAAGATATTTTTCCCATTTTGTAAGATGAATGCTAAAGCTAACCAAACGTTAAAAGAATATAAACAAACAGGACCTCAAATTAAAAGTCTGAGGTTAAAAGTCACTTTGCCCCTCCCCAGAGGTGCTGCACCACCTACTGAAATCAATTCCAAGAGCAGGACTACAGAGAACTGCCCTGGGACCAGTTGCAGTTGTCCACTGGAACGCCAGTAAGAACATAACAACTCCCCCCTCCAAGCCCCAAATGATCACAGAACCACCTCCCCTAACAAAAAGGAAAATAAAGGCAACACAGTACTAGTGTAGTCTCCTAGTTAAAAATGTAAATCAAGCTGTGACTAACCAATTGCTTCTGTAAATTATTATCTATTGCTTAAGCAAAATAAATTGAGAAACAATACAGAAGAACGATCCTGTGCCCTTCCTTTCCTTTCTGCCTGATCTATAATCCATTAGAGCTGGGTTGGGGCAATTATTTTATGAAGCACTTAGAGAGCAAAGAGCACAGCGCAAACAGCAAGTCTCTCTGGGAACGTAGGACTCTCTTCCTCTGGAAAAAAACACAGCAAGAGTTCAAAACACCATAGTGACCACCTTGTTTTCTTCCCACACGCATAATTAGCAGTCACTAAATTGCTTGGAAGTGGTTGTAAGATGAGTAGAACACAGCCTTTTCTTTTTCAGCTCTGCAAAAATCTGTTGTAGGCCAAAGGACAACCTTTTAGGGACTTGAAAAACAACAACACTGGAACTGGAGGATCTGGTGGGGATTGCTTAAAACAGAAGGAAGTTATTAACATCATTGCTACTGACAGTGTGGCAACATGCTTACACGGTAACACAAAACCCTCAGGCCTTCTCAGTACATGTAATTTTTTTCAGTTTGCCTATGGCATGTCATATATGCCTGACATTCTTAATACTTCCATGAGTAATCAACAGAGGGTCGTGGTCAGAGAGCAGCTAAACCTCATCAACCTTTGTGTCTGGATCTTGGTTTTGTGCATTCAGTCTCTCTAGATTGATGATCAAGTCATTAAATTGCTGGTTTTGTGTGCCTCAGAAGGGTTTCTCCAACCATCAACAGACATTTCCACTTTTCAGTCAAATGAGTGTATATGCATTTATAAGCCTCCTAGCCCAAACGGACACATGCCATGACCTCTTCTTTCTCAGCCATTTGGGATTTTACTTTTCTTTAGTTTTTGGGTGGTTCAAGGGCTTAATGGGAATAGGACTAGAAGGTGCAAGCAACAGCCGGTTTCCTTCTTCAGAAGTAGCAGGTTCCTCTGCATCCTAAAGCCTAGTCCTCAGGTTAGCCAGATCAGTGTCTCTGAAGGCTCCTAAGCTGCTAATGAAGCCTACATGTTCTCAGAACTGAGCTATCTACGCCAGCTGCTCACACTGGCATGTTCCTTCACGATAAATCCTTTTATCAGGGGTGTACAACAGACATTCCCAGCAAGTCAGGACCAAGACCTGGGTAGGGCTGTTCTCCACAAGCAGGAGCAAAGCAAGCACAGTGTTGATGAAAATAGGCTTTCCACCCATTCAGTTTCCTTCTTCTTTAACAGCTGTGGGGAAAAGAAACAAACCTCAGATCCTTCCCAGACTCTGCTTACCAATTCCCATACTCTTTCTCAACACCTGCAGTAGCTCTGTCACTGTCTTGCTGGAAACATCAGACAGCTGACTGGATAGGAAGAGTAGGTATTTTTAAATTTCTTCAGAACATTGCAATATACTGGTTAGTTTACCTTTCTTAGCAGATCAATTAATCACTTTGCATGCTTTTATTATTCTGATTCTTTAATTAAAATTTCTTAAAATTGTACAACCTGCTTTACTTGAGAGGAAAAAGGTAAGAAATAGCAGATTTCTGCTTGTCTGACTGAATGGTAAAACATGCTTGGCATTTCCAAACCCCACATCCAAATTAGCAATACAATTAGAATTACGAAGTCTTTAGATGCTGCAATGGGTTTTCATGATAGTTGTCACAGCAGGACTGGAAGCCACTGCTGCTGCACCAAAGCAGAGGCGTTGACCACACAATATGAATGTGGCGGCACTTTACAGTACAGAAAGCTAAAGTCCCTTTCAGTATTTCTCTATGATAAGCTGTGCCCCAATATCCAAGAGATTGCCATCACTATTTCATGGTGAATGAGAAAGAGTTGGGCCCAGATACTTAATGTCAGAGCAGAATCTCTCTGGGAAGAGCTGTCTGAGTAAGAAAAAGCAACTGAAATAGGCCATATCTCATTTTCTGCTCTTACATGTTTGGGGTTTTTTGTGTTATGCTTTCCAATTCAATTAGATTTTAGAATTTGGGTATAGCAATAAAACACAGATAAAGAAGTGCCAAGCAAAGTCTGTCTTCTCTTACCAGATCATGGAGCTGAGATATAAAATAAGGAGAAGGAAAGTATTTCTGTGTCCTGTGGTGCATGCATGCGTCTCAAACAGCAGATGCTCAGCTCCAGGATCTTTGTTTTATCAGCTGTGCTCGCAGGACTTTGCCAAGGAAAAGACGCAGATACTGTGCGTCTTTTTCTGCAGCTGAAGGAGGAAGCATCTGAGTTAGCAAACACGTGAGGGCCTCCATGCAACGATCTGGACGGCTGAGAAGGGAGCAGGCAGAATTTCTCTTGGGAGTTAGAGAAGACATCTGCTCCTCTCTGATCCCCACTAATGTCTTGTAACAGCGGTAAGAAGTGGAAAAGCACACTTCAGTCTCACCTACAATATTTAGGCAGATGCTGCTGGTTAAGCAGTGCTGCATCTGGAAGCCTCCAGTGATCCCTTCTTCCTCCTATACGACACAGGACTTGTGTCCTGTACAAATAAGTTTTTGGGAAGG
>NW_010180032.1:0-525 GCF_000695765.1 Mesitornis unicolor | reverse complement strand
CTACTGCACACCTAAGACAGGAAGTCCCGCCTCTACTGCACACCTAAGACAGGAAGTCCTACCCCAACCTCACACCTAGAACAGGAAGTCCCACCTCTAGTGCACATCTAAGACAGGAAGTCCCACCCGAACCTCACACCTAGACAGGAAGTCCCACCCCAACCTCACACCTAGAACAGGAAGTTCCGCCCCTACTGCACACCTAAGACAGGAAGTCCCGCCTCTACTGCACACCTAAGACAGGAAGTCCTACCCCAACCTCACACCTAGAACAGGAAGTTCCGCCCCTACTGCACACCTAAGACAGGAAGTCCCGCCTCTACTGCACACCTAAGACAGGAAGTCCTACCCCAACCTCACACCTAGAACAGGAAGTTCCGCCCCTACTGCACACCTAAGACAGGAAGTCCCGCCCCAACCTCACACCTAGAACAGGAAGCCGCGCCCACTCAGTGGACCCAGCACAGGAAGTCCCGTCCCCGCAGACAGGAAGTCCCGCCTCACCTCCGCCTGGGGGTCGTCGAG
>NW_010180031.1:0-6791 GCF_000695765.1 Mesitornis unicolor | reverse complement strand
ATTAGTTATTCATTATATAATTGCTGTGAATTAGGGTTTAGCTTTTAGCATGTGCATGCCTACTTTTTAATTATGAAAATTACCTGGTACATTTCCTTCATTTATCTATTTATGAGATCATGTTTGAAGGAAGGTGCTTTTACAGAGAAATTAAGGTCCCAATGCAGGGCATATTTTGGGTGCTTCAGTATGTGAATGTTTGAAACGTGACTGGGCTATATTCAGGTTTTAGATAAATAGGTAATATTTCTTATTATGCTTAAAGGTAATAGTATTTAAGTTATCGAGAAAGAAGTGCTATGAATAAATGCAAACAAGTGCTTCATGGCATCAGAACACAAGCAGACACTCTACAGTACTTAAAACAAGAAAAGGTCACAAGAGTGAAAGTGATTTCAATAGTCTGCACCAAGCCACCTGTAAAAAGCACTACTGCAAGGAACGAACTAACTTGTGGATCCAGTGGAAGGAAGCAGAATTAAGAACATACGGGCTTCCCCTCAGTTAGTGGGGCATACACACACACGTATATTTCACAATATACGCCATGAAAACTATCTGGGGGTTTTTTCCTAGCAGAAGGACTATTTCTTCAAAAATGGGACTGGGCTGCAGATAACTTGGTGGATGTTGAACACACTTTCAAAAGTTGTCTTACAGGAAGTTTTAAAAGCCTGGACTTCAGAAGAAGTAGCTGTTCTTTGTTCATTTGACCCTCCATGCACTTGTAGAGGGGAGAATCATAAAATAGCAAGCTGTTGAGTTAGAAAGAAAAACCAAACAGAATCTTTGCTTAGAACTGGCCTAAATCACCTTTCCCTTCGTCCTTTACCACATCTCAGCCTGCAGTGCTTTCTTTCCAATGAGTTTCTCCACTGCAAACATCTGCTCCTAAAGTATTCCTTGTCTTTGAGCACTTGGATCTGGCACTGTAGAACCCCACCAGTACTCAAACTGTGTCTGTGCATAGGCAAACATTGCAAAAACAAGCTCCAAGACTGCATCATATTGCTGACCTTTTCTCCTCCACGCACTGCTGTGAGAGTTCATGAAAAATAAATATTGTAATACTGTAACCAGTGTTCAGAGCTCTAATAGAGGTCCTGCTTTAATAAAGTGAGTATCTTTTTAGCAAATAATGGGATGAAATAGCCATCACTTAGTGCTACTTAAACTTTTAACAGAAACTCTTTTGAGTTACTTGAATTTGTCCTCAGCTTCTTTTCATTTAAAGCCTCTTTGTACTTGGACGATCACCTGTGTAAATTCTTAACATAAATGCCAGAATTTTAAAAGAATATGTATTGTAGGGGAAGAATGGCTTATAATGTAAGGAGGAAGTTATGCAGGAATGGCCATGCTCTCTCTTACAATGCTCAGCAATGGATGCAGAATGAAAGCAAGTAGAAACATGGCTAGTATGATCTTTGCCCAAATACACCATCAGCAATACAGAGTCTTTTGGAGCCAAAGGTCAGAAGGACTGGACCTTTTGATGGTTCCTTGTGTTTTCTAAGAACTTGATTGCTTTTTGAATCCATTCAAAGTCCTGGCTTCTTCTGCATCCTATAGCAATGTGTTCAACAATTTTAATACATGTATTTTCTGAAGTACTTTAGTCTGTTTATTTTAAGCTTACTGCCTAATAAGTTCATCAGATATTCTCAATCAGTGGATTGAGAGCAACTTGGGGGTACTGGTGGATGAAAAACTGAACAAGAGCTGGCAACGTGGACTTGCAGCCCAGAAAGCCAATCACATCAGAAGAAATGTGGCCAGCAGGTCAAGGGAGGTGATTCTGCCCCTCTGCTCTGCTCTGCTCTGCTGGAGTGCTGCTTCCAGCTCCAGGGCCTCCATCCACAAAGATATGGATGTGCCCAAGTGGGTCCAGAGGAGGCCATTAAGATGATCGGTGGCTGGAGCACCTCCCCTACCAGGACTGGCTGAGAGAGTTGGGGGTGTTCAGCCTGGAGAAGAGAAAGCTCCAGGGAGACCTTATAAGAGCCTTCCAGTATTTAAAGCAGGGCTACAGGAAAGATGTGGAGGGACTCTTCATCAGGGAGTGCAGGGATAGGTTGAGGGGTAATGGTTTAAAACTGAAAAAGGGTAGATTTGGATTAGACATTAGGAAGAAATTCTTTACTGTGAGGGTAGTGAGACACTGGCACAGGGGTTGCCCAGGGAAGTTGTGGAGGCCCCTCCCTGGAAGTGTTCAAGGCCAGGTTGGACAGGGCTTTGGGCAACCTGGTCTGGTGGGAGGTGTCCCTAAGGGGTTGTAACCAGATGATCTTTAACGTCCCTTACAACCAAACCCATTCTATGATTCTAGTATTCTGTGCTCCCTATTTCCTGTTTCCCATTTGCCTTTTCCTATTTTTTTTATAGACCCTGCTTATCCCCTCATTATACTCAGTCTTGTCTTTTTAATTTCCTCAGACAAGAAGGCACACTGCACACTGTTATTCTCAAAATGTTAGCAGCAGACTACAACAACATAGTTCTACTATAATCTTTAACTTGGAGTGTGTAGAACTCCATACAATGTCTTAAATATTCATGTACTAGGGATTTATACAGTGGCATTTAAGTTTTCAGTTCTTAATACCGTTGCAATAATCTACATGCCTTGTTTCGGCTACCACAAAACACTGACTTGACATTTAGAGAGAATTTTTCATTTTATGTCCCTGGTTTTACAGTTCCACATAAATCAGCTTTTCTTAATTACATCCATATTCATTTCCTGTGAAGGCACAAATACTCTGCTAATGTACTTTCTCTATTATACTTTCGTAGGAATCTGTGTGTGCAAGCACTCAATCCTTTGGCAAGAACAGTAGTTTTAATTCCTTCCTGGCTTAAATCTGTATATATCATGAATATGTTTGGTTGCGCATGTTTAATGAAGAGAGGGAAGAAGGTAACTCACGTTTTGCACCAGTAATACTTTCCCATGAATGGCAAAATTATTACCCCCACTGGCAGACAGCAGGGCTCTGGGAAGATCTCTTGTCCTGTTGCTGTGGGCCAGAGACTCAAAGTGACGTATGAAAACTCCTACACAGCAGGCTGAGTTTCTCCAATCCATCAGAGCAGGCAAAGCACGCAGTCTCAATGGACTTGAAGTTAAAGAAGAATGGGTTGTGGAGTTCTGCATGACATACCATCAGGATTATCCTTGACCCAAGTTTGGTGCTTGCACTCCAGTTTGAGAGTAATTCTGTGTCCTGTTTTGAGCTAAAGAGAACTCACTCTGTTCAGTGATTTTACTTTTCAGTTCTGCATTCTGAATGCATGTCTCCAGTCAGAGCTCCGCTAAGGGACTTATCAGCCCTGTATTAGCGTGAAGTTTTTTTATCAGACAATATGGAGCCCCTGCTGTGAGATGAAACTCAAGGACTTAGCACCTGATCACCTACACTGCATGGCAGCTGGAATAAGAGCAGCTGTAGTCTCCTCATGCCCTCAATAGCCCTGCTTCTGGCATATGCAATACAGGTTCATACCCTGGGATATGGATTTTGTCACTCTCAGTCATATGAAGTCATATGTAATTCACAAGGTCAAGCAGTTTAATCCCTCTGACCTAGATCATTCTGATTTGGAAGCTGGAACAACCACTTCAGACAACCAAAGTTAACGCATTCATCTCAGTGTGAAAACAGTAGCAAAATGAGATCCCTATCTTATCTGTTTTGGGTCTTGTGGATACGGATTTGTCTGATCTGAGGTTGGAGGGAGTCAGCTTCAGTTTTAGTTTGGTGTTTTGTTGTTGTTTTTTTTTTAAATCTGAGCCTGCAATAAATACGTACCTAGTTGCCAAAATAAGCACTATAATAAAACATATTTCCCAGTGAACTGTGTAGAAAGCCAACTGCAAGGTTTCACAACCTTCAGCATATCAACAGTAAAAAATAATGATGACTAATCATTGATATTTAAGGATCTATCAAGATTCCAAGTATAAGCATGGATAGAAATCTTGGCACAAGCTAATTAAATGACAGATTGCCTACTGAGCTCAATACACTGATGACTTCAGGAACCTTTTCAATGGTTAGCATTCCAGAGCTGTAGGCAAATTTTAACATTAGGCTCACTATGAACAGGGTATACACAGGTAAGAGGATCGCTTATCAGACTTTATCATTTTTTTACAACATATTACCTAAAAGGTGCCAGGCTGTAGAAGACATGAATAAAGAGGGTAATCACAAAACTTCTGTAAAGCACAGAAACTTTTTGAGTATCATTTTCTCCTCTGTTCCTGCCACACTTTACCGTCTTTCTTCAGGCATGGTGGCCATGTATAACTTCTTATAGATTGTGATTTTTACTGTTCATGGGGAAATAAATTGGGACTGGAGAGAAGAAAACTGAGTTGCAACTTTTAATCCAAAATTATATCAGAAAACTCAGCTGTCGAGAGAGGAATTTCAACAAAGCAGCAGTGGGAAAAGACTGTAAAATGGAAGGTTATCCCTGCAAGGTTAGTTGCACTGACTGTTCAACAAAAATTGGTACAATGGTGCATCACAGTAAATAAAAACAAAACAACCAACCTTGTGTTTGGCTTACAAACTTCTTTCCTGTTTTGACTTTTTCCAAACATTTCACACCCTGGGAGGTGAACCTGGACAAAACCACAGCTAAGAACTTCATGTTTCCCAGCAAGCTGAGGATGGTTATCCAGCTCCTAAAATGCTGTGCTCTCAGGAAGGGGAAGAAGTGAGCACTAAATGATACTTCTGTTCCAGAACAGGAGAGATCTTGGCTGAGCTCCCACAGTCACTGCTTGACAACGCTTTGAGGTTTTCTGTCCCACTACTTCTGTGCAACTACTGGGGGGAGACCCAGGAAGAAAACCACCACCACATGGTGAAATTCACATCATGACTGCAATGACTTGGAGAGCTCTCCTTTCTAGTCCAGTTTTCCATTCTGCTTGCTCTTGCAAAGAAGGCATATGGCAGTACTTTTGGTGGGTGGGTCCTGTCAAAATAGTTATATTACTTATTGTACAATGCAGGGGAATAAAAAAGACAAGCTGCTTAAAAGTGATAAATTATTAAAATATTGAAATTAGGTGATTTTTCAATTTTAATCAACGTCTTTCATTAAGTAAATCCTATCTGATTGCAGTGTTTCTGGAAGTGTTGACACAGAAAGTATGTGGTTTGTTGTATCAGTAGAGCATCACCTCCAAGGGACATTATGCTGGACTAGCTTCAAAGTGAGATTTAAGTGTTTCTTATGACAGATATACGTCTTACTGGTCTGACCAAGGGATCAAGCGTTCCTTTCAGGTTATCCCAACCAACTAAGCACACCTATCTTAAGCAGCTCTGATCACAGACTTGCTCAGTATGATCATCTTCTTAAAAAACAAGGAGAAAAGGAGAGTACTCTCTACTGAGGGATTGTTCTTCCCTACTTTCATCTTGACACAGACTAAATTTGGTTCCTTCTCGGTGTCTTTTTCCAAAGTCATCTTCAAGTAAGAAGGTTAGAGAATGCTGACAGATGATGAAGTGTCTAAGTAGCACAGGAGCTAGATGGCCTCATGGGTCTTAAAGATCACTGTGAGACCAGTGATGCTGGTCTCTCTTAATGCTGCTGGGGAATAACTTACTTGTATTTATCATATAATTAATTATGTTACGTGCTTAAAGCCATTGGTAGCTGCCTTAAGTATTTTGCAGTTGAATAAAAAACAAACACAGTAGTGCTCCTAAACTGGTACAGTTATGAATGTGGGCACAATTTTGACCTGAATCAGTAGCACAACATATTTTCGATTATACCTATTCAGCTTGGGAATGCTAATTGCCTCCCCTCTGGTGTTAAGTGTTTAGTCTCTTACAATGCTATGATTTGACTGATTTTTCTAGTGGCCATGGTCTATTGTGAGAAACAATAGCCACTTCTGTAATATAAAAAGAATATTAAGACTATCATCATCAACTTTCATTTCATTTTGTTCACCTCACTGTACACACGGGAGAAAAACAGTGCCAAGACTCATTTTCTCCTTCTTCCCCACTGCTTGAATTTTATCTTTAAAATCCATCTTTTGATACAAACTTTGTTTTACTCTCATCTTTCTTTTCTAACTTGCTGTTGATAACTGTCACACTGTGCGAACCAGAACGAAAACTCACTAAATGCGAACCAGATGTCGTCCATCACTGAGAACTGCTTTCTGTATATACCGTCTCACTGTTCCCCATCCTAGTTTCTTCAGCCCTGTCATTGCAGACTTCACCCCAAAGCAGGCAATGGCTCACATTTGCTCAAACCTCAAACTTTATCATTCCCTTCTGTTTTTGTCTGGATCACCTTTCTTGTGCACAGAGTGGATACTTCTGCCTTCTGATGCTCTTCTTTCTATCCATATCTAGTTTAATTATCTCTCACACCAAATTACAGTTTCTGAACTCTTCACAAACTGCTTTCCATACTCTTTTTGGCCCTAATTCCGGACTGGGTACCACCATCATGGCTGGAAATGCTGCTTCCAGCTGGAAATTCCTTACGATGTTGATACTGAGGAAGTGGTTGGAGGACTCTCTTGTCTTCAGTGGTTCTGGCTGCCAGCCTCGCCTGGAGGCTTCTTCTAATAATCATCAAGAAACTACAAGAAGATACAAAATTACCTTACACCCAGAATTCAGGACATGGAAAGATGTCCAAAAGCCTATTCCATTCTCCTGCCCACAGTTCAACTATTTCTATTTGTGCTGATGTATCCTTTGCACATATCTAAACTGAGGAAGTGTGGACTGGACGAA
>NW_010180030.1:0-3375 GCF_000695765.1 Mesitornis unicolor | reverse complement strand
AATCAAGGTCATATTGGTTTTTGTTTTAAATACTGCACACCTATGCACAAGTATCTCATTCTGTATTCTTAAATCAATAGCTGTAGTTCATTTCACAACAAATAAAAACTATATACATTGGGTATAGAGATGTACATCTTTCATATTAACCAAAGAAGTGCTAACTATCAGTAGTAGTTTCTAGTATGGGTAGATAACTGTCCTATCTCATCTTTACCATTTTGCCATCCTTTTGGTCTTAGACTGACATTACTCAAAGTATCACTGATAAACAGCATGAAAGTTTGTTAACTACCCATTTCTCCAACTGAAAGGAAACTCAGTATCTCTGTGCTTTTCATTTCATACCTCAGACTACTAAGTGTCTTTAATTTCTACAAAATAAAAATAAAATAATTTAAAAAGCAGCTTCCTGAAATGTTCCAGGAGCAGCTACCTGAATAAACGGTCAGATGTGGCCAAAACAGTAACAATAAATAATGCTCGGACAAAACTGAGGAGCTTGGAGAAGTCTAGATAGTAAAGAACAAAACCAGTAAATTTGGAAATTTTTTGCTCTACAGCTTCCTGATGAGGGGAGGTGGTGAGGAAGGTGCTGATCTCTTCTCCCTGGTATCCAGACTTGACATTAGGAAGCATTTCTTTACTGAGAGAGTGGCCAAACACTGGAACAGGCTTCCTAGAGAGGTGGTCAATGCCCCAAGCCTGTCAGTGTTTAAGAGGCATTTGAACAATGCCCTTAATAACATGCTGTAACTTTTGGTCAACCCTGAAGTGGTCAGGCAGTTGGATTAGATTATCATTGTGGGTCCCTTCCAACTGAACTGTTTATTCTATTCTAGAAACAATGCCTCCCCTTTTAGGAAAGCTTTCATAAAGGCTTCATCACTCAGACTAATTTATTAATGAGCAATGTTCATAGGATATTGCTGTTCAGGTAGAATTTGGGTGAAGAAACGTCCCCATAAATATTTAGTTACCCAAACCTACTCAAGCCACTGTTGAGATGCAGCTTGCTCTGATGAATATAACAAAAGCATAAGAACACAAGTTCTATGGAGCTCTTGGGTATGTGCTAAAAGTAAAATTCAGTTACGTTAACTAAGAAAAAACAACTAAGTAGGAGGTTTTTTTGTTCTTTGGGACTGGGTTTTTTTTTGGTTGGGCTGTGTGTTGTGGGCTTTTTTGTTTTACACTCCATTTTCTCATTTAAACATCTTTACCAGCATTCCTCCTCTTCACTAGCTGTGAATATACTTTTTTTTTTTACCAACATGATAGAAGGAAATTATGGAGAAGAGAGGAAAAAAAGAAAAGTGTATTTTTTCACATAACACTAAGCCAATTTTGTGAAACTCACTCTTGAGAGAAAAAAGCCAGTTTTCTCATCTACTTTATTAATATTTGTCTCATGTTATAGCTAGAAGACTCAACATTTACAAAATATATGAATTAGCCATACAAGAAAAGCTGCTAAATCAAAGTAGTATCTCATAATGCATATTTATTAATAATAAATGAAAGTAACAATGTTTGAGATAATTAAAAGTATAATATTTGAAAGTGAAGACTAACTGAAGTGTACCTGTTACCCTCAAAAAGGAGGAAATTAAGACATACAGACATGAACAGCACTCAACCATAAGCAGTTGGCACCCTTGTATCTCTCCAAAGCTTCAGTAAATGAACAAGCTCTGAGAAGTTCCCAATAACTATTGCAGACTCAGAGCTACACAAATCCAAGAAAACAGGGATCCCTTGAAGGAAGGGCATTTTAAAGGAGTCTCAATACAGACAGATAAAGCACTATAAGACAGTGTTCTCGACTAGGCAAGTTCCAAACTATTTAGGCCTTCACAGCCCAAAGGCAACAGCTGAAACTCCAACAAAGGAAGGAGCGTTGGTCACGCAACAGGATAAGACAATACTAAAACAGTAACAAATTTTCAAAATCAGTTTTTAAGTAAATTCATTTACGGAGATAAGCAAAGAACTTAATAGCAAATAAAGTGTGGATTACACAAGACTTCTACAGTGCTCAGAGCTTTGGGAGTTATATAAGCTTCTGTAACTCAGCTTGGAATCCCTGTAAAACAATCAGAGATGATGATGAATTATGCTAAAAATCATATAATACTTATAGCATGGTTACATACACTATCGTGACCAGACTCAATGCAAGAATTCCTACAGAATGCAATAACCTGGTCGATAATGCCAATTGTCCTTTCTGGCCTTAAGAAGTTACGAGCTTGATTTCAGTAGTCTAATTAAACCAGTCTGCTTCATCCTATTGCCAATTTCTTCCAGATGACTACAATGGGAGTTGCACTGGTGGTGAGTCTGTCTTTCTTTTCCTTTTCTGTTCTATTCTAAACAGGTAATATAATGCAAGTCCAAATCTTGTACATATAATGTTCACACACACAATGCACTATCATATAAAATGCCTTTTATAAACATTATTATATATAATTTTTAAAAATGCAGAGCACCCAAAAGCTCCAAAGAGTAGAACCTACTATACCAGTTATGGTAAAAATACGTAAGAGAACAACATGATGTGTTCTGGGACAATGTGGGCACCCCTCAAACTACACCAGCAGAGAAAAGATCAAACAAAAAGCTCACAGAAAAAGTCAGATCAGCTCTACATGCAGCAAAGCATTCCCTGAGTCTTACTACGTAAAAAGCCAGGAAGAAGTAGGACCCAAAGCAGCACAAACAAGGCTAGCACCCTCCCCACATCTATTATTAGTTCTGAAATACTTAACAGCACTGGCTTCTCGCATGTAAAGAACATAGTATACAGTCCACAGCTATAGACTAGCAAAGGTCTGACTTGTATGCTAACCTGCATTCAGCAAGTCATCACTAAAATAGGAACCGCTCCAGCATTTAAATTTGTACTTCCTTTACATTTCACAGTCCACCTATCTCAGAAATTTTGTCATTTCCCTGCCTACTTCCTCATAAAATAGATCTATTCAGAAGAGCAGCAGTTCTGGATCTCCTGAAGCAGAAGTTATTCCCTCCCCCAGATCAAGATCTTCTGCCCCAGGGAAGATCATCACTGCTAGTGGGCTAGTTTGTTTTCTGTATTTTATTCAGCTCTTGGGGAAGAGTCTAACTCTTACCCTAGCCCTCAGCAAGACAAGATGAGCTATAGATTTAAGTAGGGAATGTGTTACTATTTGTTTGAGAGACAACTAGTTGGGTGAAGAAAATGTTATTGTTGTTTCCTTCCTCTTATTCCCCCTCATACATCCTCAGAGCAGTGGAGGGCACTCTGGAGCAACTTAACAAGTAAACGGGTGATAAGTACCTTCTCGTCTCACAGCAAGCATCGAGGCCCGCCTACCTAGGACAGTTATG
>NW_010180029.1:1400-37821 GCF_000695765.1 Mesitornis unicolor | reverse complement strand
TTACATATTTTATATATATATATATAAATAACCTTATTTCCATTCATCAGTAGTTACAGTAAGCAGTTCAGAAGCAAGTTTGTAAAGGTAAATGGGATTTCTAATTTGTATATTCCAAATAAAAAAAATTACAGATAGTAGTCTCCCTTTCTACAGGGTGTAGCAAGAAAATAGCATGATCTTTATGGTTTCCTGCTTTTTATGGAGCAGAGATATGATTTTATACTACGTATTTCCTGGTAATGTGAAAAACCCAACAATTTTAACTTTATTTTTTTTTTAATCAACCCTCATGACCAAGTTTTTCATTACTTTTCTTATTTGCTTATTTTTTTCTGTCTCATTCCTACAATCTCATCACTTGTTTCTTTACTTCCTTTTCATCTTGAATACAAACAGCAGGTTGATCCCAGCTCTGGCCCGGGAAATGTCAGGCTGAAAATGTTACTCTTGGAGTGATTTGCATGCATTACAAAGTGACAGGTGACAGGAGCACACAACCTCGGCTAATAGATGATTAATGATGTGATGTTGGCCAGCACTGTTGACTCGTTTTCCTGCTCTTCAGGAAACTTCAAAGGCAGCTGGCATTTCTGTTGCCTTATGACAGGCTCATAGGTGAGTGTAATTGTTTAGTCCATATGTGCAGAGCATAGAGGTAGCCATGAGCGTGTTCATGGAGCATGTTTATCTGTATGTGGGTATATGAGACAACATGCAGAAACACGTGCTTGAGCTCCTGCATGTTTCTGTGTGCATACAAGCTCCTTATATACAAACTGCCTGGTTTCTGTGGGTTGCTGAAAGCATCATTATCCAGCTACTGTATTCTGAATAAAATACTGTGGCCCGTCTGGGGTTACAGTCTAAAGCAATGTAAGAAACTCACTGGAATTTTAATCTGGATGGAGGAAAATCAGCCCTAAAGTAAACAATATGTTTGGAAGGGAGCCCAGTGACTGGCAATCAGAACAGGATTAGAAATAGGTCAAGGCTGTAAAGTTGTATCTTTTCTTCAAACCCCTTTTTCTTAGCAAAATTTGGGAGGGTTTAGGTCATTATAGAGATTAAAGATAGTGGCAAAATTTGAGTTTAGATTTCAACCTCACCCAGAATTCAAGACTTAGGCTCACTTCTGATGCATGCATTATCAGTCTGGAGTCTTAAAGAAGTATTCTTAAAAAGAAGTATTTAGATTTTTCTAGGAGAATATTCTTAGGCAGGATCCTCCCAACACATACAGATGCTAACCTCTGGATTTAAAATCCTACATCTTGGTAATGGTGAAGGAAACCTAATTTCTGACCCAGCACAGGAACACCTCTGCCTTCTGCCCTGGATTTCCTATGCCCCAGTAGTATCTTTTCAAGAATCTCTTTCAAAGTTGCTCAGCATTAGTGGAAAAGCAAGAAAACTGAAATTGTAGATGAGAGTTAGGGTTTGCAGTTCTGAAAAAGGATCAGCCAAATTGGTCTTTTTTCTTTTTAACAGAAATTAGTAGATTTCTGAATCAAAATTCTGCACCAAAAGTGCAGATGTTTTTTCTTTAGATGGAAAAGACAAAGTGTGAAATTCGGTCTCTCTTTAAAACAACAAATTGCTCAAGAGCCGATATTGTGTGAAGCTGCTGTAGCATAAAGCAAACATGTCTTTAAGGAGAGCTTAAAACTGATACATTTTGACTTTGTTCTTCCAATAGCTTTCATTTGGGAAAGAGCAACATGGATGTCAAAAGATGAAAATATATGTTCCTAAAATCAGAGACAAATGGCCAGAGGAGGCCTTGACAGATCTGTATCTTCTGTTGATTAAAATGCAAACATAGGAGAGTCACTGACCACTGACTAAGATAAATCTTCTGCACAGAAACACATAAAATTGGGTTTGAAAAGTCCTCAAGAAATCAGTTGAGTTCTGGGCAAGAAACCTGTCCTAAGGAATTGAAGCCCATGTCTGAACGCTGAGAGACTGCCAGCATAAGACACTTCCGACATATTGGATGGACCCAGGACAGATTTTGAGCCTGTGTCCAAGTGTCTGCCTGAGTCCCAAGAAATTGAGGTTTCTTATCTCTTTAGCTTGGACACAGAGAGGAAATAGGCTTGTGAGCTGCTCACAACTTGAAGCAGAGGCTTTGGTGCTTCTGAAACTACCGCTTTTTTTGTCTTCCTTGCCTCACAGATCATTCAGTTTGTTACCTCAGTCTAAAGACTTACCATTTCTACTTCAGCTTCCCAGCTCTCGCTAACCCTTCAATTTACACGACATCACCCACTCCAACTCAGATGCTGCTCCAGAAAGAGCAAGACACTAAATGCCAGGACACCAGAAAGGAGGGAGAAAGGAAAGAGCTGGGAGCACTTCGATCTCTTTCATACCTGTCGGATTAAGCATGCTTAGAGTTTTGGGTGATGGCATTTGTGCTTCATGCTGGCTTAAACTGAGTTGCCTTGGAGAAAGCTGAGCTTTCTCTGTGGTTGGTAGAAGGAATTTGGTGGGACTAGGTAAGGTGAGCCTTTCTGAATCTTTCCCCAACCCCAATTGCTCCGAGTGTTTAAAAGTCTTGCAAGGGAATTCTTCAGCCCAGCCCCAGCAAGAAGATCCGTTTATCTTGAGCTAGCTGGGAGACGGAGACATCCCTATGCTTCTTAGTGTGAAAGAAGCCAGATCCAGGCTCACTGAGACAGTCTTTTACCAAAGGGAAAGCCTATTTCTACTCCTGTCCTTACCACGCTGGGCTTTCCCTCACGGTGAGGTCTACGTCTCCCTAGCTCCTCCAGAAGTAAAAAATGAAATAAAAAATGTCTCAGCACCCTGGGCTTGTGACAATACCAGCTACTAATCTGTGACATTTGTGACATCTGTGACATCCATGTCCACAGACTTTCAGGTTAAACTGAGTAGATGCTAAAAATGGGTGGTTTTTTTCCTAGTGATCCCAGAAATGCAGTTCATGGTATTAATTTTATTCAAACTCTACTGAATAACATATATGTGCAGGCTTTTGTGTGTGAGGATGTCAGAGTGATATGAAAAAGAAAGGTGAAAGTCAACTCACAGAAATAAATGTTTTAACTTCTAAATACTGCTATGACACATGAAAATAAAGGTATTATTATTGTAGAGGCATAGGTGCATATACACATCTCGATTAAGAAAAAGACAGATAAAGAGATATGGCTATTGACCAGTGGTGCTAACATTTTGTAGCAATACATTCACTGGTACCTTTCTTGTTTCTTAGCACTTTGAACATTTTTCCCTAGGTTATTGATGAGTATTAACTTCAGTATTTGTACCATGCTGCTATCTTTAAAAGCTTGAAGATTTAAAATTATAAAAATCAGTTTTCTTGCAAGTGAGCTTTGTGAAGTCTAGCAAGTTCCCAAAAAAAAGGAAGCAAGGTTAAATTTTCTGACTCATTCTTGCTTTTGATAGAAATTAGCATCAATAGCCATAGAAATGCTTTTCTTCACCATATTCAATAATCTGCCCTTATTTCACTCTATTGTTTTGAAGAAAATTTAGATGGCAACATTTAAGAAGAGTGATTGGGTTTTTCATTTTACTTTCCTTCCAAAGCTAGTACTGAGCAAATGAGGCAGGTTTGATTCCACACAATCTTTCTGGCTGACATTAAGAATGGAGATTTGCAATAAAAGGGAAATTGTTTTAAGGAAGTTTTCGGCAAGCATAAAAGGGAGAATTTCAGAGAGAAGTAGGTAACTGCTGATTGCTACTGACACTCGCTATAGTACTGGAGCTGTTGCTTACTTGCTACAGAATAGCAAGCACCTTGAGGTGGGACGTAGCAGCAGCTGAAAGTCCCAGTCCTATCGTTTCAGAAAACAGGAGTTTTGGCATGTCCTCAGGGAAATTAAGATTAGTTACTCACACTATACAGCAGCTGAATATAGGAAGAACAGTAATTTCTTTTAAAGTATTTTTAAGTCTAACGGAGCTCCTAGTAACGGAGCTCTAAGACCAAAAGGTTTCCACTCCAGAAGCCTTCTGCTGCTGTGTTGGACAGTTCCAAGATGAAGCTTGCTCCCCCTGGGTGGTACAACTTCAAAAGTGAAAGTGGCAGCACGACGAAACAATGAAAGTAATTAAAAGCTCTTGAAACTGTTACAAAAAAAGAGCTGCAACATCCTGAAATTTCTTCTGTGATCTCATACATAACTTCATACTGTTTTATCTTCCACAACCCTGCTCCAGAGGGCTTGCCAAAAATGCTGCTTATGCCTTCTAGACACTCAGCGTGTGTATCCAATCAATCCACTTGATTTATAGGTTAGGACTAAGTCTTACAGTCAGACCCAATGATCTCATTGCTGTTAGTGTGAATGCAAAATACTTTGAGTGAAAACAAGGGGATTGATCTAAAAGGACACAGGTAATTTAGAGCAAAAGTAGGGCTTTTGTGTATTAATTAAAAAGTTTTCTGTAACCTATGGGACACATCAACCCGCTTGCAGAGGTTGTCATCTCTGCTCAGCCAGCCGTTTGTTTTGCTTTCTTCCTGTAGAAACATGATTTTCATGATGGTTATGTCTTTTGCTACTATATCCTCTGGGAGAGAGGTCTGGTCAGATGATTAATATTATCTTCTCTCTTAAATATTACGTTATTAAAATCAGGCAGGGGTTTTTATGGCAGCTGACTAATTAGCCCCCCGTCTCATCTCAGCTGTCAAAAATCTCTATTCATTGACAGTTTACTTTAAGTGGCTCAATTAGCATAACAAATGACTCACCAAAAGTTCTGTAGGCATCCTGTTGATTAATGTCATTTATCTTGCAAACCAGCAGTAGATGCTTGAGTTTCTTCTAGCAATTATTGTATACATTTATATACATTATGTGTCACCCAGAGAAGCAATGCAACTTGTGAATTATTTGCAGACATTTAATAACAACAAAGAGTTTTTATCAGCTGCAACAAGATGGACTATTATCTGATTAAGAACCAGGTAGAGGACAGGGCCAAGCTTCCTTGAACATCACTCTGCATGCATCCAGGTTATACAATGAACAGGAATTTCAAAGAGAATGTGATCAGACTGAGTGGAAAGAGGCTGATCAGAAGCTTTACAGTCTCTCTCTTTGACTTTTGTCTACTGCCTGCATATGCCTTTTGGTATATTGGCCTGGTATATAGTAATTTTGCTCGTGCTTTATGTGCTCCGTGGGTAACGCACAGAAAAAAATTTCTGGGTTCTTCAATTTCAGCTTCAAAGACTTGCCTTGGAATTTATGCTCCTAAAACTCTTATGTGATTTTGAAAGCCCTATGTCCCAAGGTCCTGTGGCCAGAGCTGATAGCAGATCAAGGGACACAGTACAGCAACAGGGCACATAATTTCCTATTATATCAGGACCCTTGTCGAGTGACAGTGCAGCAGTACTGGGCAAGCAGTGGAGGTGAGGGATTTTTTGGTCCTCAGCTCTGCCACTCACCTTTGCGTGGCCTTACTTAACCTCCTTTCTGCTTATTTTCTGTCCACTTTGATTTTATCTGCGCCGCTCATGAGGTCTATGTGGTCCCTGCCACAAGGCCAGTCTCTCCCTGGATGTTTACACAGTGCTTTACCCTGCCTAAGGTCAAGGCCTCAGAAACTCCTGTTATATAAAAATATGCTTCACCACAGAGCAAATCCGATCTTATCATCATCTCCCATCAGATAGTATCTCTGATCAGATGACAGTGTTCTGAAATTTCTGCAGATAGAGGTTTTCTGCCCATGAAATCAGAGATGGCCATATCTTACGCTGAAAGGCATTAGCATGGGCACCTCCGCAATCATTATGAAAAAGTATGTGTGGGTTTCAGTTGTTTCAAAGTAATTCTCCTAGAGGAAGAAGCTTTTATCGCTGAACTCTTTAATAAGGGCTCTTCCTCCAGCCTCAGGAGGGACCGTGCAAGCTTTAAAGAAAGTACAGCAAGTGCTCTCACTACTGAAGCCACTAGGAGTATATTTTATAAAGCAATATTAAAGAAATACTGAGAACAGAATAATTTAATCAGATTCATGAAATCAAATACCCCCAAGGTAGCGATGAAGATGCAACTCAACAAGTGCCGGCATTTCATTCCATAGGAAGAGGAAAATTCATCAGCCCCTTCTTTTTTTTCTTTCATTTCTTTTTTCTTTTCTCCTTATAGAAGTTAAACTTGGCGCTAAATGAAACTAAAGTCAAATAACCCTAGGACACGGGAATTAGCACAAGGGCACTTTTGGCCTCCACTCAGTTGCAGTCTGTCCTGTCTCTTCTTGCTTGAGAGTTAAGAACTATTCCCTACTGGGTGGTTGGAGGAAAGGTTGTCAACTATTTCTTTTACCAGCAGGGGTTTTTTTTCTTGATCACACAATCAGTCACTGGAAAAATATTTCATCACCTTTTCTCTCTCTACTTGCATCATGCTGCCATGACTATATTCTCTTCTGGTAAAGGGCAGAGGAGTAGATCTTGATCCCAACACAGAATCTTCTCATGATGCATGGAGATGTAACAACAATATATGAAAACTGGATTGAAAAATTAGCAGAGAGAGAACTCTCCAAATCTTTAAACTCGAAGTGCCTATGTGTCCTATGTGTCAAAAATCTCTTGCGAGGAAAGAGCCTGTACTTTTTGTTCTTTTATGCCATGACTTGTATATGCAGCTGATGGCTGCTGGCCTTCCTGGGGTTGATGCAGGAGCAGTGTTTCTGCAATTATATCAGTGCAGGCTATGAAAATGAGGAGTAAACTGATTTTGATGGCAAACTGCACTGTTAACTGAGAGGCCTTGGGAAAAGATTTTGGAGGAAAAAATGTTCCTCAGCATTTACTATGGCCCCATTGAAATACCAAATGAGCAACAACTTTGAGTGTATCTGTCCTTGAAACAGCTCTGGACAAGTCAGCTTATTCTCATTAGCCAGGTACATAACTGAAGCTGAGAGATAAATTCCTCTCGCTTGAATTTGAACATCTGAGTTGGACATCAGGTTCATTTCAGGCACCCCCACTTGCTGTGTCATCAACAGGGAGACAGGTGCCCCACGCAGTGAATCATCTTGTGCTGTAAGAGGTGGCATCTATTGCCTTACAGAGGTGCTTGTCTCTCCCTATTGACTATAGAGAGAGCTAAGAATAGTAGCTTAGACTGAATACTTCCCTTTCTATAGAGCTAAAATTAGCTGAGAAGATTCATATCTAGCTCTCTTCTCCTAAGTAACACAAGAGAAAGTGGACAGCAGAGTGAATTACTCCTTCAGTTCACTAAGTGCAGGGGATCACCCTTCCTTTTGAGATGGCCAACAAACCATCTTTGCAGTGAAGGAATGAGGCTGAAACATCAAATCTATGCACCTGAGGTCTGGGTGAATGCAGCTCACAAGCATGAAGGTAATACGGAAAAGCTGAGCAAGTACAGAGGAACAAAAGATTTAGGTAGTTCATGGTCCTGACAAGTGGCAACAATATCCCTGAGACAGATTTTTTGAAGAGTATGGAGAGAAGAGCCTTCAGTTTATGATGCATATTTAACAGCTGAAATATAGCAGCAGTACTGTCCTGTCCTGCCTCATAGCTTCTTTTTCCAGCAAGGCCATCATAAATTCTGCCTTGAGCAAAGCAGAACTGATTTCATTCAATTTATTCTTCTTTAAAAAACACACACATACACACACAAAACATTCACTAGGGAAGGACATAGAAGTTCCAGGAAAGAGCCGTAACTCAATTGCCATTATAGAACAGAAAGATAATTAAGTAAATGTTGGCAGGGGATAGCATTGAATAACTTTAGCAGAATGAGTTCTTCTTTGCTTTGCCCTTTGCAGAAAGTGTACTGCATTCTCCAGAGACCCCACCCTAAATTGCTTTGGATAGCTTCCTTTTCCCTGAAGAAAATCAGAGAGAAGAGGGCTGGAAGGGAACTCCAAAGGTCAGATTCCCCCACCACAAAGCAGGATCCACTCCAGCTAAGCTGGTAAAGATGGATATTTTCTCTGTTGGTGGGCAGGAGATTGGGCTGTATGTTGTGTATCTATGCAGTTAACGCTTCCCATATTAGCCACCTAGAACATGGGAGGATCCAGGTAGCACCTCAATCACTTTGATCTACAGTTTGGCGTAAATAGAAACTTTTAAGAAATAAATTAATAATAAATGAGACATAAGTAGACACCCTGAAATGTAACTGTTTTCTGGTCATGGCCGAGTATTCAGAGTACAGGGGAACCATCAGCTGCAGCTACTAATTATTTCCAAGGGCAGATAAATAGCAGCTCTGCTTTTTATTTGTCCCATGTGTTGATCCACTGGGTTTGTAGACTTTGGCACATTTTATGTCTCAAATTTATCATGAGTTTATAGCCAGCCAATAAGTTAACAGAAGAAGAAAAAAACCCCATCATTGTAAATCTTGCAAGACCATACTGTTTTTAACTAGAATATGAGAGAGAATGAGCATTTGTAAGAAGAAAAGAAAACAAAGAAAACAGAGCAGTAAAATGTTATATTCGCAAGTCTGAGATCATTCTCATTGAGGGAGGTAGGTTTCAAGTAAGACGCTTTCTCTTTAATGTCAGTGGGTTTTGGACAATACATTTCTTTTTCCTCTTTCTGAGTTCATTGAAAGAATTGTATAAAAATATTATATATCTGTATGTGTGTGTGTGTGTATATATATATATATGCAGCCACCTTTAAAATACAATTATTTTAAATCAAAATCTTAGAAATAATTTATCTAACTTTCTATCATGGAAGGTTATTCAAGCTTCTTGCAATGAATCTTTGTCTAAAACATATTCTGCAACCTTTGCATAATTATGTCACTATATTTCATAGACTACACCTTCAAGAACCACCACATGATGTGTGAAATGAAGCAAAAATAGCAGATATCCTTAGATTGACTTTGGTATGGCAGTGCTAATTTCTCAACCTTCAGAAAGATCAATGTAACCTTAAAGTTTCAAAGACATCAACAAAAATATATTTGAGATGGAATCAGAAATGTACAAGTGGGCCATTTTCATTTAATAAGAAAGTTAGCACAAAGAAATTTTGGGCAATCGCCACACCTAAAATGTATGGTAGGCTCAGCATGAGAAGAAATGTTTCATGATTGCACAGTCACAGACAGTTCCACCCTTACATGACATTTTTACTGCTGCATTTTTTATCTTAGGGTCTGTTATGACAATACCTGTTCAGAGAGTCTCATTTAAAAAATTATACTTCCAGCAATGCTGTCCTATGCTTGTATGGGAAAGAGAAGACAATCAATAAGAAAAATAGATCCTACTGAATCAGCAAAAAAGCAGCAGTATCATGCTTATTCAGGGCATTGGATAAAAAGTAAAAAGTATATGCTCTGTACACAGTAACAAATATATGTATTTAGCATATTATTCTTTTCATCTCAGTCGATCTTAACTTTAACAGAGTTGCATTTAGTTTGACCTAATCATTGCAGCTCCTTCCATGATCAAATAAAGGTTGAGATTTGCTTTGTTCTTTGGCATAGCTTTCTTTTGCAATGGTCCTTTTTCTCTATTGACTATGGAAAGGTTCCAGATGACCAGATAAGCCTCAGCATCTGGCTTCCAGACGTCTAAAGGTTGTATATGTTGAGTTCAACCCAGTAATATCTCTCATTTCAGCCTGAAGTGGCTAAGATAACAGTGGTTGAAAAGCAGCTGAAAAAACAGATTCTTTTGTTTAAATGCAATATGGGAGAACATAGATGACCTGATTATAATTTATGAATTGTATTTCAGTGCTAACAGGAAGCTTAAGCTGCCTAAAGACTTTACAGTGTAAGCAGAGATGATGGATAGGAAAGGATGGAAAGTTACAGAAACTCTAGCACTGAGATTAAGTGACTTCCTGAAGGTCATAATAGCTATCTTGTCTATGGAAAATATAGGAACTGGAGCTGCATTTCTTGAAATTTAGTTCAGGAACCTAACCTCAAGATTTTCTTCCCTTTGAAAACTGTGCTAAACAGTTAAGGTGGAACAACAGTTGCTCACATGTGAGCTGTGAACCAGAGTGGCATCAAAACACTTGTAAGCATGATCGACAGCCTAAAAAAAAATTTAAAAAAATAGATTGAAGCTGAGACCCACAGTGAACCTACAACCCCGAAAATACAATCAGAACAAGAAAAGCTCCTCAAATGGTAAGAGCATTAGCTCCTGAGTAAGCAACACATATTCCTTCTGATGACCACATTTTCCAACTTAGTACTATGAAGGTACAGACAGAGACAGTACACGAATGGGTAGCTAGAGAGGAAATGGAGAGTACTGGACACAGACTCATGTTTCCCTAAGCCTTTTAATTTAATTCCAGTTTTCATTAGGCAAGACAGCTAAGTTAGTTGTATCAGGTTCCCTCTGCAGTCACCTGAAAAAATAATGGCGTATTTTGAGAATTAGTCAAATTGTCAAGGGACAGAATTGCGACCTGGAGTGCCCTTTCTACGCACAGATTGTAGGAAAACCTAATATTGACTCAACTTACAAACACAGTGTCTCACATTTGATGGGACGAAAGTACCTGCCAAGATCAGATGAATGGATGAACAAATCATGTAACATGGATCTGAATAATTTGAGAATAATCCTGTGGAAGAACAGGGTTTGATGTTGGGCACATAGTGTTGCCCGAGCTTTGACACTGGTTTCAGCAGAGCCTGGATTTTACACATTACAGAAGCCCAGAGGAGGAATGCGGTTTACAGATAGGGCTGCCACAGATTTTCTGAACTTGGGACAGGCATCCAAAGGATGAATAGGACATCTACAGGTGGTCTAGGTTTCAAATAATCCTCTAGGAGATGATTACCAGCAGCAGATCTCCGTATCTGTGGCTCATCTGTCATAATTTCTTAGTAAAAAAGAAATGAGGGAAAAGATCTGCCAAAAATATATATGATGGATCAGCCAAATTGTTTCTAAATGGTACCTTAGTCAGAGAACTCCACAGGGGTCCAGCAAGCAGCTGCACTACACTATAGAGTAAATGTTACTGCTTTGGAAAAGAATCAGTGGCAAGTGATTTGCATTAAACATTTTCTTTTTTCTTTATTTTTTTTGTTGTTGTTGTTGTTGTTTTTGTTGCTATTTTTGCCTAACACAGAACTGCATCAGCATGCGAAATTCAAAGAGAAAATGCCCAGTTGCTGATTTCCAGTATATATTTTGTCTCCATGTTTAGAGATTTTACTCCCAACAAGGGGGAAGGAGGGGAAAAGTAGCAGGGTGGAGGTGGTGATAGGGAATCCAAAAAAAACAAGCAACCAGAGACACAATCCAGACCCAGAAACAGCTTTTGTTTTCCAACATTTTCTTTCAAGCTTACGAATAAACAGAAATCTGTGAATTCAGAACACCTGCGGTTAGCTAGCCTTGGAAAGGAGAACAGAAGAGGGAGAACTAGACCTGTACTGAAAGTCACCAAACTCATGTCTATGAACCGGGCCATAGAAGTAAATGAAACCCAAGGATTCATGTATCTCATCGTAGGCTAGAGATGCTTTCAGAGTATGGCTGGTATGAAGCAGGCTCTGGCTATTTTCCTGCTATTTAGACCACTTTTGGGACTGCTGCTTTCCTGCCCGTTTGTCCTGGATGATTGTTCTCAGTGAAATGTTGTGATGAAATTCATATCTATACACTCACAGGTATATGTGGGGATGGCTGTAGCCAGACAGCTGGTGGCTTGCCCAGAACAACACATTGCTGCCCCTCAGCTCACCTGCTCTCACCTCAGGAGGTGTTAAATGTGTTGGGGAGATACTACACCCACCCTGCAGACACCACCCTCTGTCTGCTGACTACAAAGGTAAAGATCAGATTTTCAGGGCTCTCTCCTTAGCTCCAGCTCCCTCCTACATGTGACAGAAGCAGCCTGGCCAGAACCAGCCCCTCATCCTAGGAGTGAAAGATGCTTGGATACTTCCAAGTGTTGTTTTGACAGATGTTTTCCATATACCTAGACACACATGGATTTATGTGGAAATAAAATCACATAAACATTTGTAATGATTGATAAATATACAGGTAGGTATGTACATTAATGTGCATTATATATGTGGACACATATGTATGGATTAGAAAGACAAGGAAATACATTGAAAGATTCAAAAAATCTAAGGCAGAAAAAACAGCTGGAACAATCCAGGAAGTTTTCTGCCTTGCACTAACCGCTATTTATTAAATAAAGCAAGCTCAGTTAGTCAGTGGAACATGTTGAAATCATAAAGTATGATAAGAAAAACAACAAGAACAAACAGTGAAACATTTAATATCCTCTAGTGGCATTGACACAATCTTTAAGCACAGGACAGTGCATTAACGCTGTTCACTGTGCCTCTTAAGTAGCTAGAACTCAACTATGGGAGACAGAAAGTGGAGAACAGTTTTTGCAGTTCTTTTGCACTGAAAAGGCCTTGGCTGAACCAAGGTTTGGACAATGTACTTGAAGAAATACATGGATTGATCAGTGAATTCAGAGGAGAGAAGGAGGGTTAGAGGCTGAGAAAACACCAGCCATGAGAAAGTCAAAAGAAATGTGCCCACTTAGAGTGCAGAAGAAAAGGTTTAGTAAGGATACGAAAGTACTATTAGAATATGTGAAGCATTTTTTCTCAGAAAACAGTTATGAAGATGTTTCAATTAAAGTATGAGATGCTTATTACCTTTCCAGGCATGACAGTATTGTCCAAAATACACGTTTCATGAATCAGTGCCATCACCAGCAGGCTACACTTTCTTTTTGATACTTTTTACCTAATTATGTGCCACTTACCACAGGTCATTTCCTAGCTTTTAAAATGCTCCTAAAATCATCCATAGGCTTTGCTACCTTCAGAGGAAGCTGTATGAGAAAGATTTGGCTGCATTTTAGATTTGCGGAGGTGGTGGTAGTGTGTTGTTTGTTTAGTTTGATTTGTTGGGGTTTTTTTTCTGCATGAAAGTTCCAAAACCCCACTTCTCTTCAGTGAGAGTTTTTGGTTAGCTCTTTTTCCTTGCTGCATGAGAAACACACTTACAAGTCACTAAAACCAACAAAAGCTCTAGCAGAGTACTGTTTTTCGTGGCCTGTCTGAAACATTCTGCTTGTGTGCACAAAAAGGACATACGTACCGTGACTACCAAATCTATTGTTCAAGCAGACCTTTTCTCTCCTAGTCTATGAGTCCTGGATGAGACCTCACCTGAGACAGACTCAGAAGAACATGCCATTCACTGTAGCAGAGGAATCAGCTTAAAATTCAGACACACTAACTCTTAGCTGACTAAAGACTCTTCCCTCCTGAACCCTCTCTTGGCCACCCAGCTACAAGGTGAGCACCTTAAAGCTGTCAAGAGCTCCTACACACACAGAGCAGATTTAGTAAATGAGATCCTGTGCTCAGGCTGCAGGTGAGCTAATTCGGTGCCATTAGCTGCAGCCAGGTCTTCATCTCCTCATTAGGAAAAAGATAAATTATGCGAAGTGTATTCTCAGCACAAGCAGCAAGAGCTGACAAAGCCATAGAAAAGAGAGATATGGAAGCAAAAATAACCTGCAAAGAAAGGCAGAATAGATGCAACATGGTACTGGGGGTGGCAGGAGGGACCCCTCATCCTGGGTCAGCACCTGGCTGGGATCAAAACACTTTGCCTTCCTTGGCCCCAATTTCACCCTGCCTAGATGCATTGACAGTCAAGCTGAATCAAGGACTCTCTCCTTGTATGCTTGCCCATGCCCCAGAGGTCCCTTGGTAGTTACTCTTAACATACCTACGACTTCTGTAAGAAACTGAGTTACATAAAACACCAGAGCCCAAGAAGGAAAGCCTTTATCCCTTATATCTCAAGCAGACCCTCCAAAAGGCAACCTGTTCCCTGACGTGACTTGACAAAGCCTGATTTTTTCCTGATGGCTGTTCCTTGAAGCATGGTATCAATGTGATCTCTTCTCTGGGGTTGTGGTTATTAAATTTCCAGAAAAAAACAGAGTAAGGAAGAAAGTGACTATGTGAAATATCCTACAACTACCTAAGCAAGATAAAATATCCAAGGTGTGGGAAGGAAAAAAATGGTTGAAATTAGCTTAGATACCAGACCCTTCTCAATCCTAGCCTCTGCACAACTATCAGCATGGTAGCCAACCATTCTGGCACCCTTCTGTGGGAGGGAAATCCTGCCAGAAGCTGGGCTGGACTCACATTAATTTTCTCCTGGCCAACAAAGACTGACCAGATTGCAAAGACTGTGAACTCATGACCTTGATTTGTTTCCCCTCCAACAGCTCCCTGGAATGTTTGGTCTCCTCTCTACTTCCTCCTCTTTGCCTAGAAGCCATCACAGGGGCAGATACAGCCCTGACAATGCACCCCTGTGGCAAACCTGCCCCACTGAGGTACACTGGATGTTACCATAGCTGGACTCCATCACTTATCTTCTCCCCACACAGGTAGGACTGGCTGGAAGAATGGCACTTCAAAGACAAACTACATTTAGCTGGATACTTTCCCTCAATCACTGCATTAGCTTGTCCTGATCCTATAGTTAAAAACAGCTATTTATTTTATCACTACACTCTGGCAAAGATAAATTGCACCAAGTCAGCACCTACAATTATTATAGTACAGAAAACCTTTGCTGTAGCACGTTTAGTACTGCTATTTATCAGACACAAGGCTATTACAACCTGGCTCCCAACAAGGCTGTACAATTCTGGCACCCAAGAAGACAGCAGGTGCGCTGAATTAAACCAGAACCCAAAGACTTTCTCTTCACCTTCCCATGGCTTTCCTTAATAGTCTAGCAAGGATTGGGAGCTATCAGGAAAGAAAAGATTTTCAAGAAAGCACTTTGCTTATCTGACACTATGTCTTGGCATCAGGAAGTATCATATGTAGGGGGGGAAAGTTTGCTGTGTTGTGAGGGAGGTGATGGGTTCCCTAGGAATTAGAGAAATTAGAATCCAAGCAGATTATACAGTTTCTCACGGTGTCACAGCTGTATTTTTTAATTATAGTTGGGATTTCTCTGTGAAGTGCTTATCCATCACTACCCGATACTCAAGAATATTACATGTCACGGTCCACCTACCTATGCAGCCATCAGAAAGTGTACTGATATTGCTGCTGCTCCATTCATATGCAAGCTCAGGGCTCTGGACATCTGTTTGGTATCTTTGCTATATCACCAAAACTTTATTCTATTACTCCCAGCAAAATTATATTGCCAATGATCTGCATTTCAGGTTAATTAGTTTCCATTTTTTTCTCCAACAAAATTATATTTAAAAAAGTATTTCTTAGAGAATCTCCTTCAATTTTCTAACTTCAGGGTTGCTAGTAAGCTGAAAATTTGATTCACAAAGCATACAAATTTATTGTAATAACTAAAAAAGAAAGAGAAAAAGAAATGCTAGAGAAAGCTGATTGATCAGCAAAAAGGGAATTGTTTGGATATTTTCCTGAAAGCCTACTATTGCAGAATTCTCTCTCCCACTGTCACTAAATTTCAAAAGAAATTCAAGCCTGAATCTAAGAGACTTCCCTGATGACTTCTTTCTGAAAAATGATGCATTTTTTTGAAAACATGATTTTTCAGTAGAAGAACATTGTCAAAATTACTTTGATCAGCCCTTGCCAACATCTTTCTAGCACACAGTTGCCAGAGGCTACTTTGAGTAATCTGGATGTGGTCTCTGTGGAGCTGTAGAAAGCACCATTGCTGGTGATTGGACATGTTCGAAAAGCCAAAAAGGCACTCGATGTCTGTCAAGTCCAAATGTTTGTAGGGGCAGAAGCAAATCTGGAGAACTTCCAACTTTTGTAAGAGTGCCTAAAGGCAGAGAAGAATATATAAGAAAAGCTGAATGGGGATCAATACTCAGCCAGGTACACAGGACTATGTACTTTCACTGTGGCTGGGTGAAGAACACTTCGGTTCACTGATGTCAAGGATATTTTTTTTAATAAGTTTTTGGATACTTTAGGACAGTCAGATTTAGTTTTATTCTCACCAACTCTCTGCCAAAAGCATCTTTTCAAAGGTGCTCCAGAAGGTCTTGAGGTCTCAAGCCTCCTGTTGTCACCTGGAGCATATTGTCGTCATACTATGGAGCTACTACTGACCACAACTGTCTGATTGCTTTGGCTTTGCAACATGATAGAGGTGGCTCATAGGATTTTCTGTGATTTATTTATTTAGTTAGTTTGAATGCTCTGAGAGAGCAGTGTCATCTCAGTAGAAGAAATAAGCAGATCAGATGATGTGGCACAGGAAGTAAGAGAAAAGGAAATGAAAATATTATCAATAATAATAGTAATATTAGTAATATTAATAACTAATGCAAAATGAAGATTTCTTTTTTCCTGCTTACTACGCAAGTATTATCAATGTTAGAATGACTATATTTAAGAGACAGCAATCCTTAAGACGCATCAGCTGATGGAGCTGCAGACACCACCAAAGATTCATACTACTAACTAGGGGAGGGACCCAGACAGTGGAAATAATTTGCTTAAAAGCATGTTGATTTGGACATCACTAATCTCAGCATTGATCTCTGCCGGCATTAACTTTGCTGTTAATGCAAATAACTGAACATAAGGATGCCATTAATTGTATTGATATAATGGAAGGCATTGCCCTTGACTTCAAGGCCCCCTTCCTTGATTTAATGCTTGCCAACAGCTCCACATTTTTGTCTTCTCTCCCCCTTTCTGCTTGTCTAAAATGATGTTTCATTCCTTTTTATGTCCCTGTTATGCTTGGAACATCTTGTCTCCAAGCTCTGCACCTTCAAATGCTCCTTTCTTCCTGAAGGTCCTGAATTCACCTTCCCTCCCTTCCCCAACTATAGTCTCACAACTAAAACAGAAATAAAGCAAGGCGATATATCCAGAGCACAACAGCAGCAACACACCTAAAGAATTCAAGTTGTACTTCCAGCATGGCAAATTCCCCTGGACAAAGAGGATTGTGAGTTTCAGGAATGACGGTTTAATGAGGAAAAAGCAACAAATGCAACTTATCCATATGGCTTTACTGAGGGTGTAACTTCAAAACAGTACTTTTTTCTACTGCTCAGTTTTCATAATGAATAGTGATAGAAAGTGATGGATCTAGAAGAACTAAAAGAAAAAAAAGGAGTTGTGGACTTGAAACCCTTATTCCCTTATTTCAGGAATGGATTTAGGGATTCTATATATGCAGCTTCTACAAAGGAAAGTTAGGAAAAGTTTATTGCCCTTTATTAGTACCTATTAGAAGAAAAAGTTTCTGATGACAGTGGACATTTTAGTTTAGGAGGTAAAGACACCACAAAATATCACACTAGACAAAATAAGGCTAAAATTACAGTACACCTTATTTTAACTGTGAGTCAACTTTCTAAGTCTTACTATCTTTAAATTATCATTAGTTTTCTACAAGGCATGTTCAAGATATGAAGCAAAAAAAGAATTATGTACTAGGGGGAAATCTCTTCTTTTCCCAACAGAAGTGTTAATTTAGGCTGGAGACTTGTCAAATACGTACAAGAATCACTTTCTCTGACCCAAAGATTTTGCAGTGCCAAAAAGGAAGAGAAAAACTATTGCAGATTTATCACGAGCGGCTACAGTTTTCATTGAATAATAAAACAAGCATCAATTAACTTCACATTTTTCTCAGCCATTATTAATCGTTTGATTTCCTGAGGGCACTATCATGGTAGAAACTAGTATTGTGTGGATCTGAAGAAGTGAGGGCACGGGGAAGATGTCATATGTGTAAGTGGCTTCCTGGATCAGGAGGCCTTTGGGCTGTCTTTTTTCAACCAATCACCACAGCTTGGTTTAAAACAGGGTTGCTGACTGTTTGAAACGCTGTCAACTTTGAGATAATCAGAGGCATAGCCTCTGGAAACAAGCACATTGTGGGACTGTGAAAGGAAGCCCCTGCAGGGGAGAGTAGGAATAGTGTACATAGCAGCATTAAATTGGCATCTATTTATCAAAAACATCCTTTACACCTCTTTCCCCAGCAAAAAACTCCACTGCAGAAAGACCTCATGCTTATTCTCTAGTTACTCAATTAATATCTGAATTGTAATCAACAACTTTGCAGCCTGGGAATCTTTGAAGAGATGGGAAAACGAATGCTGTTTTTCAAACTGAACATGAAAATATAGTGATGATAGTGGGATTATATTGGAAATACATGGCCAATAGGAACCTTGAAGGGGCTTGATCCATTCCAAATCCAAATCCCTTTTGGTCCTTTAATCCATAAAGCTTACTAAAGAAGTACGCTATTGCTAAAGAGTTGTGTTTAGGATTTGCAGCTGGATTTTTGGGTACAGTTTTGTAATAAAATACATCTGTAAATGCATCTTCAATAATTGCTTTGCACTTGCAAAGGGCTTTTCTCTTTGCAAAGCAGTGGCACAAGTGTTATTTTTGAATAGCAGTTCTGTAAGTGGGAGATATTTATTACCTCTATCATACAGATTGGAAAACTAAGGGGCAGAGGGTTAATTGAGCCTAGTTAAAAAAAAAACCAAACTAAATTATTTGTATCAAAAGAACACATAGAGCTTCAGAAATGAATCGAAACCTTTATAATAAGCATTTAAAGAAAACAAAGGAAAGAGAATTCCTGTCTCAAGTGTATTTCACCCTAATTATAAGACCAAAGCATTTGGACAGGTGGATTATCACAAAAAGTAAGACTAAAAGTTATTTTGTTCTTTCCCTTTCTTTTGACTGTATGGTATCCATGTGGGTCTTAATCTTTCATGATTTAATGAGAAGGACAGGAATTTTCTGGTAAACTTAAGAAACGGGTGTGCACCCTCTGTTTAGCCTTGATTTTCTTCAATATAGCTAATGCCATAGGAAGCAGTCACCCCAAATTGTCTTTCTTTAGAGTACACTATGAGGAATGTAGTCTGGGATGCTTCTGCCCAGTAAAGCAGCAGGATCTTGGTAGCATCTGCCTTTTCATTAGCACTTTGGAATATAACATGATCTGTCTCTCCTTTAAACTAAGAAGCAAGCCAAGTCACTCAGAAGGGCCAAATTTCATGCTGCTTTAGCTTCAATGACTTCAAAATTCAAGATCTAACTGGAGACCCCCGATATGTTGCAGATCAGTCAAATTTCAGTGGTTCCACAGTTCCTGAGGAGGAGGAACAGATGGACAGGAACACAAAGAGGCTGATTGCATAAATCCTGTTTCTTAAGAACATAAACTAAAATTAGGTGTTTTAAAATCCAAATCGAGGGTTAATTTTGTTTGGAAGTAGGTTCCTGAATACTAATGCCTATGGTTAAGACAGTAGGTCTCTCTGTTACTGTTGTCAAAAACAGGTTCTGATATACCAAAATCAGTTCTGTTATATCATTACAGACTATTACGACTTAAAATGAGCTCTGGATTAATGTATATCCAGGTAGGTAGGTAAGTATGCTTTACGGTCATTTCCACTTCAGCAATGCAACCTGCTAACAATAACTTCTGGTTTCAGCCAATTTCTTTATAATTATGTTTTAAAATGTTGTGTCTGATTTGAGCCAAACCCTTGGCTTTCAGCTGTGCCAAGAGAAAGAAGGACTGTGGCATGAAATTGTAATACTAAAAGCAAAAACTGTGCCATTTATAGAGGTGTTCACAATTCAGGGCTATATTTCTATTCATAACTCGGGGCATGGTTCTACAGCAGAAATCCTTACACTGTAGAGCCCTCAGAAAAGGTTTCAACTTAACAGTTTGTGAAATGATACAGTGGTAAAATTATAAATAAAAAAAACCCAAATAATTGCAACAAACAAAACCCTTTACCCAAAAACTCCCAGTCCTAAATAGGAATGTCACCAGCAACGGATTTTATTTAAAGTTCATCCAAACAAGCAATATTGCTAGTAAAAATGAGAAGGGAAGTAATCACTTGTACAACAGTGGTGGGGAGAGGAGGCTGTAACACCGAAGACTGGTAATATATAAAGGTAATGTATATAACCTCTTTCTGAGAGGCCAGCAAGTGATTGTCTATTCTGCCACCATCTTATCTCTTAAAATGTCAGAGAGACTCCTTGATTTCCTTTTTTCACCTACCCAGAGGAAAGGTTTTGCCCTATGTTGGATTCGCACAAAATCATGGAGAAGGTGAGCATCTCCAGTGCTATCCTGGAACACGCATGCCATGTAATGGGATCAAAACCTGCTCCAAATCCTGATCCAACTACAGCCTCCCAGGGCTTCCACAAATCTTAGTCCCATCACTCCTCCCATTATTCCCCACCACATGCCCTGATACGGATTATCCTTCATGGAGGATGATGAAATTACCTGGCAGTACCTAAATACACTACTTAAAGGACTTAAATTGTAGTTCTGAAACTACCCTTCCTATACACAAGGCCAAAACACTCCATGCTGAGTAATCCATTAGGACTGCCACTAACTGTGTATTCATCACACTTATATGCAGCTCAAATCTCCATTGTGGCTTTGAAAAATCTACCCCAGTGTTATTCTAATGCAGCTGTTTGTCTCCTTGTGAACTTATAATGATAATAATGATAATAATGATAGTAATAATGACTGACATTTATATAGTACCTTTCATCCAGAAGGATCCCAAAGTGCTTTGCAAACTGATTTGCAAACGACCGCATACCCATATTAAACACTCCATCCCTATGTTAATGCAATGTTAATGTTGCAAATGTGAAGCGGCAAAGAGAGGAAATGCAAAGGCTACAGCTTCAGGAACAATATGCCGTGCATCTTGCCTATGAAGGTCTACCACTCACAACATCACCTGGTAAATGCTGTGGAGCAAATAATATTTCCCAAACTGGAGGAAAGGTGCTCAAAACCTTGTTCATTTGGGCATGAAGGTAATTGGGTGAGTGAGGTGGAAATTTCACGTAGTCCCCTTCCTCAGGTGCTGATGTGGAAAGCTGAGTTCTCTCATTTTCTATTTTTATTTGCTGCAATTGAGAGGGCAATACTAGATGTAGATGCCCAACAGTTAGAAGTAATGTGGCTAATGATGCTGCAATTGGACAAGGGAGGGAATGGAAAGAATCCTGCTGACTTCAGTGAATGCTGGATCAAACATTTGTCGAATTATCTGAACACTAGCAAAATTTCACTCTCTCCCTTTCATGTACTTACTATTGATATTGTGAATTGCCCTATGTTTTCACAAAGGGAAAACCATTCTTGTCTCTTCCACCCCTTTATTCTTCAAACTATGGGGAGGACAATCTATTTTGGAACCAGATCTCACATGGCAAGAGAGAAAGGCATTTTACATCCATTTCAGCTATGTTAGTCTGTTGATAGAACAGATGAGCCCAATGTTAATGGTGCAAATGGTGCTGTTTTCAATGCACAATTAACCAGGTCAACACTGTGATGAATAAAAAATAAAGCTGGCACCAGGACACTCTCATGGAAGTTGAAATTGTTTTTTTAGGTGCTTCTGACTCCCCAAACATCCTTATCTCTCAATAGATATTTTTTTTTAATGTAAGATCAAATAACCTGTGTCAAAAGAGTGAAGCAGAAGAGTTTGAAGGAGAGGAATTTATGTTTTAGAGTGAATGGCTTAACAAAAACAACAGCCCCAACCCTTTTGACTCCAACCAGCTGTGAGTTGCTTTTTGGACCATCTGGACAGAGAGGGAAATTTTATTTTTCCTTTTTTCTCTCTTGCAAGATGGCCTGGTGATCAGGGCAAAAGTGCATATGCAAACATAACAGAAACTAACTATACACAGACCCACCATCTCATTGCTATAGCTTCTTAAAAACAAATATTAAAGCTACATTACCTGTTAGGGCAGTCATTTCTCACAAAATGGGAAGTAGATTTTGACTATGCACATCATTTAGTTGTTCAGGCAGGAGTTTGGCATTGGTTTGGGCTTGTCTCACTGAGCTCCTGTCATACCTTTTATTGCATAGTAAAACTCTCAGCAGAGTGGGGAAAAATAAGTACAATTTTATCTATCAAGTTCCTCAAGGCTTTTTTTGCTTTGTTTTGAGAGGATATTTCCTGCCAACTCTGTGTATCTTCACAGAGTGATGGCACCCAGAGGGGGGAGAAAAAAAAAAAAAAAGAAAAAGAAGCAGCAATATAGAGAATATAAATGATTTACTTTGAGAAGGACTTCAACATGTGTTTGCCTCAACATCCACATCAACTCACAAGGGTTAAAATTCACTCCCCTGTAACTGCTGTTACAGGTAGGTGGTGGAGTGGCTTCTCAATTCTCTTGCAGTTACCCAGGGGGGTGACTTTAGCTTATCTTTTTTGCACCATGCATTCTTTCATCCCACCTCAGGTAAGGCTCTGTACTGGCTGGTTTTGGTCAACTCTGGAAGAAGAGTGGTTAATAGTGTCATTTTGGAATTTCTTATTAACAGGCCAGCAAAACTGCAAGGTTGACAGCACTATTAAATATGACAAAAAAAAAGTCTTCTTTAAAACACTGGCTGTTTGACTGTTGAGAGAAAAAAGAAGTCACGGCATGATTTATACCTGGCTGTACGAGTCACAGACTCTCCTCTATATCTTGTGTCCAAGGAGTGATCACTCATCTACAGTCTGCAGTGTCCTCAAACAGCTCGTCACACTTGGCTCATCTTGACTCTATGACATTGAAACACGCCTGTGTGCCACGCTACACCTTTCCTGGATGAACCAACCACCCCCTTTCAGGGTGTGCTTCGAATTCATCCCCACATCGGACAGCCAACTGTTCTGAAGGGGAATGTCATGCCCATAGTGGGTAACATCACTGTCTGGGGTGAAGACTTCATAGCTAGATTGATAGGGTGTCTCAAAACAGAAGGTCACTTTCAAATGGGATTGAGGAGTTTATTAGAAAATATTTTATGTACATACCTGTGACACACACAGGTATTTTTGAGACACATGAGAAAAGAGTGTTTGGATTAGATGAGATGAGATTAGACTAATAAACCACAGACATACTGGACCAGATCAACAGTCGGTCTTAGTTCAATAGCCTGTCTCAGACAGTGGTCAATATCATCAGCTTCTCTGCAACAGGCAGGGCACCCTTCAGTGGGCAGCCATGGGGATAACATACGCATAAGGACAATGTCTTCCTAAACCCCATTAATTAGAAGTTGGTTTAGGCACTGAAGCAAGAAAGCTTATATCCACTCTGAAGCTCTGGGATTTTTTTTTTAATCCTCACAGTTTTTAATCTGGATGTTCTTGCTGCCTAATAGAAGTCTAATCCTATTCTGCCTCTTCCCCTCCTTCTCCTAAACTGTCAAAATTTTGGTATCATAGGCTAGGAACAACATATTTTTAAAATAGAAACTGAATTTCAGCTTTTGCATGGCCAGGACGAATGAACATATGTAATAGCTTGCAGCAGCTCGAAGCAGTCTTGAGAAAAAAGGGAGAAGAATGACTTCAGTCACTGAAATCAGAGATGACCGATTTTGTGTTATCTAGCTGTAATCATTAAAGCAGCCTGAAAAATGCCCTTCCATGTATTTTCACTTCACACATTTAGCACTCATTTCCTTTATGAAACAAGTCTAGTAACTAAACCAGCTTGGAAGGGATCCAGGGGACATGGTTTGCATCCTGTATTTTAGACATCTTAAGTGCATGTTTCTTGGCTGAGCCACTGTCTTTACACCCCATTTAAATAATACAAGGTTTTACTGAGAGGAAGAAGTATTATCCAAGAGAATAAGGGGAGGTATCAGCTCTGCCTCATTTCAAATGCCAGCCCAGTATCTCATTGTACTGGATGAGTTGTGTAAGGTCAAGAATACAACCACAGGGCTCAGGAGGAGAGGATACTGGTAGTATTTTTCTCCGTGAAGTTTCAAAAAGGTTTAAAGATACAACAAAATATTTTTAGGCAATATCTTATAACTGCCAGTGAAGGTTTTGTTAGTTCAGACAATGCTGTCTGTTTGCATTTCCCCAAATCTGTGAAGTGTATGTGGAGGTTTGATTATTGGTGCAGAGATCTCAAAAGCTATTGTATGAGGTACTGTTCTTTGAGGTACTATATTTTGGTAGGTTCATTCTGTTATTGTGGTATTTGGCCATCTATACAACATTATAAACAACAAATTACCTCCTAAGGAAAATATTTTGGTATTGCATCCCAGAAATTTTACAGAAAAGGCCAAATATTGCCATAAAGGTCTGTCCCATGTGTCCCCATGAGCTAGTGTGCAATTGCCAGAGGTCTCCTTTCTCTTCTGTAGGCAGTGATGTCCAGACAGACTTCATGTCTGGTAATGACCTGCTCCTTTCAAAGCAGAGGAGAACAAGAGATGCACCCTAAAGACAGAGTTGAGCCTACAGAGGTAAATGAGAATATGACTCATTCCAACTTCCACCAGCTGTTGCTCCGACATACTTTAATAAGAAATTGCTGCTTTGAGATGAAATACCTTATTTTTAAAACATACTTGTACATGAAATATTATATTGTTTCAGGTGAAAGGGGAACATATTTTGAGCAGATGCAAATTTAGTATTTGCCTGCTGAGTCCCAACTTTGAAAGGCAGGAGGACCTCATGAGGAGGTGGACAGGATTTAACAGTTCAAATCCAAAGTACTGTAGAGGTCTTGGGAGACAGCTGAAAAATCGTGAAAGTGTCTGAAACCAGAAAGTGACAGAAGAATGTGTGTCTGCTTATCTATGCTAGCATGTATATGTGGATTTTTGTTTAACTTTATAACAAGATACATTGACAAACTGGGAGCATTTTATCAAAGAGAAAAGTCTGGGTAAAGCCAGCAAACTATTCACTGCCAAAATTTACCCAGAAGTACCTGTGTAATTGAATTTGGCTGGCTCTAGCAAGATATTTGATTTTCTATAATTGGATTGGCTAATGGGGGGAAAAGGGTGGGGAGAAAGAGGAACTGGAAAGTTATCTATCTCCCTTGACAAAATGATCCAGTGACTTGGGAAATTTCTCTACCCTCAGGAAAAAAAAGGCCAGATAAAAACATGAAAACAAAGCAAGTGGTGGACTGAAGCAAGAGGTAGGGCTAGGAAAGAGGGGTCAGTCCATGACTGTGCTACAGACTCCTGAGATGCTTGTGGGAAAGTCATTTAATCTTCCTGTGCTTAAATTCTCCACTCTGTGCCTGTGGAGTGTTTCGAAGTGTTGAGTGCTTTGGGGTACAAGTGTGTGCTACAATGCAATTAGATAAGGGCTGGACCTTGCTACATCACATAGCAAAAACACACTCTCCCATTGAATAAGCAAAAGCCAGTAAGTAAATGAGGATGTAGATAAAAAGTTTTGAAGGGCTATCACATCTCCAGCATGTGTATATTTCTTCCAGATTACTTTAGATACATTGGATTAGAGGACCTGGGCCTTTTATTTTGGGTATTTAGCAATTGTGGACATACTTACTGCACACAATAGTGTCTGTGTGTGTTTGGCATGAAGCATGCTGAGGTCTCCCTTCAGCTCATTTCCTATAGTGACAGAAGCCATTTTCCTATCACAGGAGACTCATGATACTAAATGTTATTAGATATTTTTAAGGAATAAAAGTAGCTCTACCAGATCACAGAATAGGTCCATCCAGCTAAAGTTCCCCTCATCAGCCCTCCCCAATAGTTGGTACTTAGGGCAAATGCAGGTAACAAAGATTGTATTTTCCCTAAATACTCTCCTACATTCCAACCATTTTCAGTTCAGAGGGGATTCCTGAGATGTAGTATCTGTGTAGCCAGTAGGATTCACTGCATTCCCTTTTCTATCCTGCATGCTGGACTCACAGAAAACAAGGAAAGAAGGCCAACCACACCTTATGCTATAGCCATGTGATTGCCAAAAGTCTTATTTTTAGTAATATGGATCCTACACTTGTCACCACAGCAAGATCAGATGGGATGGGAACAAGAATTTTACAAGAGTGATAGAGACCGATAGCTTACTTAATCCCTCCTCACCGATGTCTACAAGTAATACTTTCATACCGGTGGTATGAATATATTATGTTTGGCGGTATTGTGACAGTTTTTTATAACAGTGTCAAGAAATACTCTAATGCTATTCTTATTCTTCATTAAAAATGCAACATTTTCATTTTAAAGGATTCTAAAATGTCTAATCAATCTCCCCTAAAACATGAGACAGATTTAATGCTAAGATGGAACAAAATCTTTGGTTATTGGATGCAACTGTAGCTTGAAATGAGTGCTAAAGTCTTTTTTTAGCAAGTAGAGTTTGGTTTTCTAAGGAAATAAGGCTGATGTGATCAAATTGTATATGTTAGTCTATGACTTTTTCATGATTACATTACTGCATGGTTCAGCTGAACATACATCAGGATAGAAAAAAAAATCCTCAAAGAACAAAACGTTAAGTTAGAACTGTCACTGAAAGGAAGGGTTATGTTAGTAACTGACTCTTATTAGACACCAGAGAATCCACAGTAGTGAGAATCATCATGAACATCTTGGCCTCAAGCAAAGATTCAGCCACCGTATGAACCTTTTTAGACATCTGAAAATCTAATAATCAGACACAAAGTCAGAGAAATTCCAGGTTCACATGTGCATGGCTTACAGAATAAACTCTATTTTATTTTGCAGATAGATGAGCTACTACACTGAGGGTTGTAAAACTTTTTTGAATTAAAATAGATAGAGGAGGATGAAAGAAAAGGAACACATACCTAAATCTTTCTTTAAGATTTAATGACAGTCTACTTCTAAGAACAACCTGTTGGGAAGGCTGGTTTTATAGCTTCACGAAGCTGCAGCTGGGGTTACCCTTGGTATACTGTTCCTCGCCTGCCTGCTCTTTGCAGGAAAACGTACTCTCCACTATCAATATACATGAAGTCAACTTCCTCAATCAGTTTAAAAGCCTTTTGAAAATGTATTTTGTGGGTGTCTCACTAGCTGAATCTTTTATTTATGGGCTTGTACTGTGATGGTCATTTGAATTTTTGTTGTGAGGCCATATTTTATTATGCATTTTATTTGTTTTTTATTGAAAGCTTTCTGAAGCACTAAGAAAGATGCTGGGCAAGTGATTGAATAAAAGCAAACTCATTTGAAATCCCCTCCCTGATCTTTCTGCCTCTTCTCACTGCAGATAAGCATACACCAAGAATTTTACCCTCTATTTCATAGCACACACCAATACTTTTTTAAAATTTTCATCTTCTACGAAAACCTAAGTAATTTGTGCTGTTTCTAAGAACAACCAGCTTCAGAATGCTAATAGGTGTGATGGAAACTGCAGTAAGTTTATTTATTTTGAAGTAAACCTTCAGAAGCAGAGAAGCCTTGTTATTTTCCTAAAAGTTTAGGATTTTTCCCCCCTCAGGTTCATTTTGTGCAAGGAGTTTCTCAAAAATTAAAGTTAAATATCACTTAAAGATTCTTGGAATATTTGCAGAATTTTACAATTTTACAGAAGATAATTCTGAGATAATTATTCTTTATTTTGTGAAAAGAAATCCTTAATATCATTATCCTTTTTTTTTTGTGGGGAGGTAAATACATTTTTCTTGAAAAGAGAATAACAGAAAAGTATGTACTCCTTTCTAATTTGCTTTGTACTTTCCTGTGCTGTTCCCCATATACTGGCAATCCTTCAAAACAAGCTATTCCACAGACAGATGAAGTCACAGCATCCAAGTCTTAAAGATACTTCCCATTCAGAATTCTGGCTTACCCTCACTTTCTTTTGGAAATTGATGACAGAAAAAATCTTAAAGGAAGCTAGTGATCTGTTCAAGAGCTTTTTACTACTGGCTGACCATGCTGCAGGAGGAAAATGCTACCCCAGGTTCCAAAATGCCATCATTTTTGAACAGAACATCTGCTGATGTAGTTACACAGAAATATAGAAAGAAAAATGAAAGGCATAGATGAATACCAAGGAGAATTTTCTTAAATGAAGAGTATATTAGGTTGTAACCACCATGGGAAATAAAGAAAAGCCTTTTATTTGGGATCCTGAATACTAAATCAGACAGATCAAGAGGAAATACATAAGTGAAAACAATTGGCAAAATCTCATCCTACCTCATCTATTCCATCCTCCCAGATCTTTTTTACAGGAATGTTAAGATTGCTCATATCTCCTGAATGTGACTGTCCACATCCGTGTAATTGGACATTTACTCATGACGAGACTCTCCATACAACTCCTTCCTTATTCCAGACCATCTTGCTTAGAGACAAAGGAATCCCTTTATGTTTATATTTTACTTAAAAGACTAAATCAACATCCATTGGCATCATGAGCTATATAAAGTATACACAACTTATAAAATCCCAACTTTATAGGATCACATTTTTTAGGTTTTTGTTACTCATATTTAGTGTGTCTAGCACCAATGGCATGCATGTTTGTCAACAGATTTACAGCAGTGATCTTATAAATTACACAACCACATGAGGAAGAGCAGAATAGGTGATTAACTGCATTAACCACACACTTTTGACCAGGTCACTTGCACTCTGTACACTGATTTATCACCTCTGTGTGACAAAACCAAACCCAGGATTTTAAGAAACATTAGAACTGCTGACAGGTCATCCCCCAAAGTTCTCAGATACTGTTTTCTCCAGCAAATAAGAGACATATGCAGAAGTCAGGCAGATGGACTCTTATTGCACTTTAACATCACATGGTCCAGGTAGATACAGATTTACATATGTACAGTTTTTGCTTTTTTATTTTTTAACATCTAAGACTGGTTGAAAAACTGAATATCTGTAAAGTTGTGATGCTTACTTTGTACAAAAAAAAAAATAAATGTTTCATTCTGACAGAGCTAGAAGTCTTGAAAGTTTGTATTTCCCTTAAGTCTTTAGCATAACACTCAGGTCAGGAAGAGCTTTTCATCACACTTCTACTTAAAGGTATGAAGAAGATAGCTAGAGATTAAATACTCTTTGGAGCAAGCATCCTTGACCTGGCAGTGTGCTAGGGTGTTGAACACTAAAATATCATTACACTGTCACCACACAGTCTTATATCTTCCCAAGAGGAGGGCACGCTCAAACAGAACATGTTCATCCCCTTTTGATAGAGTTTAAGCCAGAGAAGTACTTAGGACATGTCTACATGGTTTTTCACATCATAAATATCACAGTGCTGCAGTGAGCTAAGGGGTCTGTCCTGCTGAGGAACAGGAGACAGTGGTTTGGGTTTGATGTCTCTAGGACTATTCTCCTCAAGGAGGCCAGAGTGAGTTTTAAGTTTACCCAGCCATATGTGGCCACTGAACACAGCTGACTCCATCTGAGTTAGTCACTTTTTATTTTCTTTATTATCAACAAAGAGAAATGGGTGCTTTTGGGACATAATTCATTTGACTGATTTTCTATTTCAAGATTAGGATGAGAGAAATCAAACCATAAAAATGTGAACTTCTCTCTTCTGACTGTAGCAGAAGCCCATGCTGATTAGCTGAAATGTATATACCTAAAAATCTCTACAGCTGCAGATCATGTGTAACATATAGACAGACTGTAATGGGAGTTCTAGTAGGAAAAGGTGGGACAAGGGAGTAATTAAATAAAATCTCATCTTTTCTTCTTCAAAATTTAAATATAGAATATGGTTAAGTGGCTGAACAACAATTAACTGACAGAGTTAATGAGATGGGGGGAAATACACCAAACAGAATGAGTGCTAGGTTTGGTGTATCAGGATTTCTGTGTGTACTTTGCAAATTTACAATGTCAAATTGACATAATTTGAAGGAGATGGTGGGCATTATCCTGGGGGGGGGGGGAGGGGGGGCCTTGGCCGGGGGGGGGGGGGAAGAGGAACCCACTTGTAATTTGCATATGTGTATTTATTTATTCGATATAGCAGCAAATTCTGCTGTTCTCTGAGCAGCACCTTTGCATCTTACAAATTTCTCCCCACTTGCACAATTAGTGCTGGCAGATAAATGTGCTGTCTGGAGAAGCATTCTCTTCTATCCTCTCCCCTGCCAAGTGCACAGACCCTCAGATATCTTACTGAAACACAAAACACTGGAAGGCTTACCTACAAACTTTGGATCATAATTCAGTGTGAAATTATTCTCTGTGAGTCATGTGGAGTGAGGGGACCTCTAATATGTACTCACCAAGAGGGTGGATATATAGGCTATGACCTGCATGAACTACAAAGTCACGTATGAGGTCCAGAAAACATGGTTTATGATGAACTGAACATGTGGTATGGATAGTGGTTAGGGCTATGAAGTGTTCATCTCCCAAAACACTGACACCTCAACTGCTCAATCAGAACTTCTGAGTTCTGCTTCCAGCTTTGACCTGTTCTGCTAATTTGCATGAAAGACCTGAATTTCTTAATAGCTCTGTTTATTCATTGGTACGGCAGTTGTGCACTGTACTACAGGCTGTAAGGCTTGATGGTCATAAATTGTTCCTTATTGCACATTCCCAGAAGACTCAAGCACAAAACATATACGTTTCCTCATCTAAGACAAGTTTTCCCCCGTGCTCCTCTTTCTGTCACTGCAGAGTATGCCCAGAAGCACAAAGAACAGGCTAACAGGGATATCACCTGTAGAAGCCAAGAGCTAGCCCTTGCCTACTTTCCCTAGGCCCCGTGGACCTCTCCGGAATAAGGAAGGGATTTTCAATTAGACATCCAATTAATAAGGCACTTCTGATGCTCCATTCCTGCAGGAAGACATTAGTAATTTGTTTGTTCCAAAGGCGCCACTCATATTCACACAAAATGGCATTTAAATGTTAATCGAGTCAGGGGATGGGGAGTGCTTGCCAATCACTATGCAACTTAAGGTCAAGGTTTTTGTCTTAAAGGAGGACTCAATGTTAATTTTAAATTTAAAATTCTTGACAGATAGCAGGTTTTCAAATGCCTGCTACAATCTGGCTTGTTTGATTCATTTTAATGAGTAAGTAACTCCTGGCAAAATGAAGGTTTCCCCATGTCTTCAAGGAAATGGAAGGGCAAAGAGGCACAGTGGACTAATCCTGCATCCACTACAGGGAACAGGAAGCAAAACCAATTTAGACTCCCATTCATCTCCTTTCTCCCCACATAGAGACCAAAAAGAGCAATTTACATTCCTATGAACACTAGGCAATTATTGGAGGTTTCAGTTTAAAAGGAAAAAAAAGAGTTCTCAATATTAAATTCAGCTTTGACTCTTTGTGCTGGAGGAACATTTTGTGTACACATTTGTGCACATGTTTGGTTTTGTTGTTTCTGTGCTTTAGATTCATTGATAGGTTTGATTTTTTTTGTTCAGTTGATTTTTGTGTTTGGTTTGTTTTTGTTTTGTTTTGTTTTGTTTTGTTTTGTTTTTTTTTACCTTGAGAGTGTAACTTCTAAATAGTATAAGGAACCTGTGATCTCTTCCTGCCTTTTTTTCCTGAACAAGAGCCAAAGAGCTTTGCTGTATTTACCCCAGGCTGTTGCACACTGTGTCTGGAGCTGACGTCCCTCTCATGGAGTTCTTGCACAGGTACCACAGACTCCTATTTCCCTAGCAGCTTTGCAGGGGCTGATTGCCACTGACTCAAACTTGTGACCTGAGCCAGGTAAGAAGCTACAAAGACTACTTGAGTTGATATTCTTGCTGGGAGAAGTGAGATTGAAAGGGAATGAGATTGGCTGTGAATGATAAGCGCAATCACTGAGATACCAAAAGTTTTGCAGATGCGCTATAGAAAGCGGGTGGAGTTAAACTCTGTGTTCAGGAGAGACGAAGTGTTTCAAAGGTACAGTGCATGGAGTGGTAGATGAAGGAGAGACACATGGATCTTGTAAATGAGATGCCATACGAATAACATTCAAAATGACTTGTCTCTGTTGAGAAACAGTTCAAGAACTCAAGAATCTCTTGTTAGATCAATGAAACTAACTTCTATCCTAACTTCTATCCTTTCTTGTGGTTAGACTAGAGAGTCACGTCTGTCCTGCTGCAATGTACATTGTCAGTGTACAGACATGTATGCGTAGAACTCATGGACCTGGATATCTACTGCTGTCTGAGCCTTTGTGGACCAGTCTCTACTTCATTTCCTCCCCACTCCACTATAAAATAGATGAATAGCATTTCCATGACTCACCAGAACATTTAATGATGTTGAGATGCTCATATTAAGCAATGACACAACTGTTGTAGATAGTCAATATTTTAAGAACAAACGGGTTTGGCTGGTTTTGCCCGACCTAATTATAGATGACAAGTCTCTACCATTTAGCTTTATAGAAAATGGAGAGAGATGAGTGAGAGTTGGGCATCTCTAGGGAGCTATTAAGTTCAGGGTCTGGACTGATCTCTAAGAGCGTTAAGACTCCTTAGTTAGGTGACAAATCTAGACATTAAAAAATGTTATGGTTCTGGAACTATCCGTCCATTTTATACATATGTAGTCCTCAACAAAGATGCCTCTGAACTGTAATCTTGACCTCTACATGTTTCGATAACTGTAGTGTCCATTTCACAACCCAACCACACACATGGCTGGCTCATTCATATGTGATCACCATAGCCACATGCTCTTTTTGTGATTACTCTGGAAAATGTACTTTCTCTCACTGAACTGGCGTGCAATTGCATTGAACTGAGTTGCTGACAATCTTCCAGGCCTCTTAGAATTTGCAGGGAAGGAGAATACTAAAACCCCAGAACATTAAATGAAATTGAACACATGGAGTCAGAAGTAATCTCAAGAAAAAGAAGCAGATCCACCTTATGAAGTCACGTAGTCCAAACTTCAGCTAATGCAGCACTGTTCCCCAAAAACATACTGTTTAACTTGCGGTTATTTCAAAGCAACCAAAAAGCTTTGAATCTCAGCTTTGATAGTTCCTGGCCTGTGTGAGCGTGCTTAGGGAGAACTTTCTATGGATATATAGTCTCTGATTACAGGATTTTATTTAATTTTTTTATTACTATTTGTTTTAATTTTCTTTGCTTTGTAATTTATTCTGAATCTCTTGCACAATTTTTCCTTCTCATACCATCACTTTTTTTTACAGAGTTACCTAAATTCTTACAGTTTATCAGGAAAGAGATTGATGAAATGAGTTATCTTTGTGTTTGTTCATGAAATGACTAAGTTCAAAAGCACAGAAATAAATTCCTTACTGACCCTGAATATTTTCATTTATAAGTGACAAGTCACTTACTTTCTGCAGAGTAGATACCAGTATGATGGTAGGATACAGAAATGTGGCACTAGTAAGTGTCACTACTGCTATTCTTTTTTTCATTTTTCATTTAAGAAAACTAAAAGAATATCCCAGGAGGCCAACCTGCCAAATAATAATATAAAACTCATTGTTTAAGGCAGTAGTGGAACAACTGCTTTGAATAAAGTGAGGTCATTCTATGATTTTCCATTCCAAGGAAAAGGAAATGTATAGGCTCCATCAGATTTGGTTAGTTACAGAAGAAATTAAGTCATGTCAACCTATTAATGTAATCTGGAACCTAACCACTGTGAGTTACCTACAAGAATTTCCAATCGACACCTTTTTCTGATGATTGTTCTCATCATTATCATGTCTTTGAACATGGCATCGTCAAAACTAGACCTAGACTCAGAACTAGGCTGGAAACCAGAACTACATTCCCGTCTGACCTGTCAGTAATCAAATGTAATATTGGGAAACTACTTCCCTTTCTCCCAGCTTCTGCTTTTATTACCTGTCTCAATCCTCATTAGTTTTACTTGCAATTGGTCAATTTTTGCAGTGGGGACTATACTTGAATGAGCGCATCCACAGCACTTGGCACAGTGAGATCTTCACCTTGGTGGTGACCACTGGTTGCTACTGAAATGCAGATCAATAGTAACAGTCAAAGTAACTATTCTTTCTCCCTCCCTCCACCTTCTCCTCTACCAGAAAACAAACAAAAAACAAACCAGATTAAAAAAAATGCATAAGTTAAAAAAAAAAGAAATTTAAGTTCCTCATGCTGATTATCATATCAAGTAAAGGATCAAGAAAATCATTATGGGAAGTCTTCAGATACTAAGGTATGGAGGTTGGAGAATATAAAATTCAAAGAGAGACAAACTCCATCAAATTACCTTGAAAGAAGAAATTCTGCACTCTGACTGTTTAAGGTCTCCTCTGGACTTGGTTTCCTGACTTCTTTCAGATGCCCATTGCATATACATAGAGAAATTGCGTTGTGTGACCAAAAACTGCCCTGGGTGGTTTTGAGCATCCTAATCTATGCAATGTCTTGTAGCCTGAAATATTATTACTTCTTGGGAAAAGTAAAATATAGGGCATTTCAGTAAGTGTGGAAAAGAAATTACTTTTACTTTTACTTTGTCTAGAGAAGCAAAAGAAGGAGTTAAAGTTAAGATGAACCAAACACATGAATGCACTGTGCCCACTCGGGTCTGGCTGTATATTCATTATACAAGGTCAGGGTCTCACTTCCATTCCTCCTAGTGTAATTTAGGTAAAGCCACTACACAATGCCTGACCTTTCCATGGGACAAGCTCCCTGCCTCCCTCCTGACATGCTGCAGTAAATTTGTGTGTAATTAAACATAGTGTTCCGACATGCCGGGTCTCTGTGGCCGCCTGGCCTCCCCTCTCCAGCTGACCTTTCAGATTGAATTCGGCACAGACCACCAAGGTTGGGAAATGGCTAGTATCAGAGTGCAGCACAATAATACAAGGCATGTCTGCTTAGATTAAAACACAATCCCTGCTTCCCCTCCACTTGGTCTGGTGAAGCCTGCATTGCACTGCATCCTCTGGGTTGAACCAGGAGCAGGAGTTATGGCAGAAGAGTAGGAAGGCAGCTTTGCTCCTCTGTGAGCAAAAGATACCTCCCGGCCCCAGCAACAATAAGAATCCGATGAGTAAAACCCAGAACAAGTATGCAGGAAGACCAGGTAATTCTCAAAGGAGTTCCTGATCTGAACAATCACCTTTGGAAGTGTGGAGGCTCTTCACAGGAGTAGGAGCCTCACCAGTTTACTCTCATTGATGGTCTGATCTAGTCATCTATCAGACAGCACAAGGTCATGAAGGTTGGAGTAGATGGATTAAGGCTAGATGAGGGGTCTAAGAATAAACCACAAGAACCTCCTTTAGTCCATAAGGACTAAACATAGGTTCCATGCGAACATGAGGAAAAACTTTTTTACTGTGAGGGTTACAGAGCACTGGAACAGGCTGCCCAGAGAGGTTGTGGTGTCTCCTTCTCTGGACACATTCAAGGCCAACCTAGATGTGTTCCTGTGTTACCTAGTTTAGGTGATCCTGCTCTGGCAGGGGGGTTGGACTAGATGATCTTTCTAGGTCCCTTCCAACTCCTGAGATTCTGTGATTCTGTGATTCTGTGATAAGAGTTTGACTAAAAGCAGAATTTCTGCTTGTAGGAAACTGTGGGAAAATATAAATATATGGTACCATAAGGGATATGTTTAGAAATACAGCTCTGAAGTGAAAATACAGTACAGCAATACTGGGCATATAAAGACATTCTTTGGAGGTTGCAGATGCTGTTCTGGAAAGACTACAAGAGCAAGCAGCTGTTGCACAGGACACAGTTACAAGACTGAGAACCAGCTCACCTATCTTCATTCATCTGTATCTACATTTGAAATAGTCTTCTAGTTTTATTAAATAGTCAAAGGAGAGAAAATGAAAATGGGGCACATCTGACCAGCCTGGACAGATAAGATGCGTAGAGGTTAGATTTAGATTTATAAAGATCAGTTAGAGAAATCCCACCCCAACTTCTTCATTTACACACTGACCAGTGAGCACTATTGCAGTGATATAAGGGGATCTCGAAGGTCCTTTAGGGCCCTGAAAGTCAGACAGTCTGTTCCCAGATATATCAAACACAGTATATTCAAGTGAAATGACCTCTTTGTGCTTCATTTTTTCTAATAAAAAAAAGAAGACAGTGTAACAATAATATGAAAAACTATGTTCCTCTAAATTACAGTAGTATATTACCACCAGCTATGACTAGCACTGTCTAGAATAATCGAAAGTGTGAGAAGCCTGAAAATGAACAATTTTGAAATAACATTCCTTCAAGCAAATGGTACTGCAAATCCGAGTACATCCCTTGGAAACATTTCTTTGCCATGACAGGCATTTAGGACTAAGATTAACTTCCTGCTAGTCAGAAACATCATTATCATGCTGGTTCTTCTTCTGCATCAGGAATGAAGACACTAGAAGGGAAAAGACACTGCAATATACTTTCAGACCAGTCTCCATCATTAGAAACTCTGCTGTTTATCATCACCTTCCTTCACAGACAGTTCTGACAAGGATGCAGCGGTATCTTAGACATCTAAATGACCTTTTGGGTTCAGGGTTTTCAGGTACACCGTATCAAACTTATTACTAAAATCTTATCACACAACCTCC
>NW_010180029.1:0-1369 GCF_000695765.1 Mesitornis unicolor | reverse complement strand
TCTTTCCCTTTACACTCTGATGTTAATAATTCTCAACCCCATCTTGCTCACGGCTCACGATCCCATTGTCCTCTAGGAGTTACATAATATTTTCTCCGTCTTTACATTCCATTATTTTAATGGGGAAAGAAGTTAGATTTATAGGATGGTAATTGCCAGGACTAAGTAAGAAACAGAAAAAAACCTGTTTTTTGTAGGTCATCCAGTCATTTCCCTTGCCAGTGTCTGAATGTTCCTTCCTGCATATGTCCTCTGTTTTGCCCAATTTGTGTGTGAGTCTCCTCAGCAATGGATTTTTCCACCCTTTCCTTTGGGAGACCATGGCTTGATATACTTCACTGCCAGTAAGTGTTTTATTCCTGATATTTATTGTGAGTTCTTCTTTGCTTAATTGTATCCCATTACTCTTAGTTATATCCCCATGGACCATCTTAAATAATTCCTTCCATCATTGGCATCTTTCTCCTTCAAGTTTGTGTATTTATTTCTTGTCCTGTTAATCACTCTTTAAGAAAAACACAATCATTCAGCACTTTTGTCCTTGAGACACAGAGGAGACGTCTCCACCTCCACCAGTTAAGGTCATTCTTCGTGTTCTGAAAATCACAGAGATATCTAGGTAATTTCCTCTGCCTATAAACACAAAGGATAGTTAAGAGAAAATGGATAAGCTTTACCATATACTGGAAGGGTAAGAGTGTTAGAAAAAAAATCTGAAAGAAAAGAATTTACACTGAAGTGACTAAATCCATCCAGTAATCTTAAAACCACAACTGAGGGATTTCTCTGGTAATATTTCCTTGTGGGATCTTAGGAAATGTGACACACATTGAAATAGCCTCCTTAGTAAAGTTTACTCTGTCCTGCATGGTGAATGATATATTGCAACACTCTAAAGACAGAAGAAAATCAAAGACCTGAAATGAAAATTCAGCATTTTAGGAGTATCAAAGAAAAAAACTTGGACTAAAACAAGTAATCTAAATCTTTCTGTACTGCTCCCCTCACACAAATTGTCAGTTAATAAATTTCTGTTCTATAGACTCAGAAAGAAGCAAAGTTCTTGCCGGATGAAAGATCTGTTTCCTGTCTGCTTTGAATTTTAAGTCTAAATTTTGTAATTTCTAGGGAAGTAAAATACAGGATTTCAATTCAATAATAGGATGCAGATTTGGTTGCAAAGTGTATGTTTGTATTAGGCTTCAGTATTAACACCACCATCGCACTTCTTATATCACCAAGGTACAATGAGGATTACTTAGTTAATGTCTGTAAAGGGCTAGGAAGTGCTGCTTAAATATTATTCTTATAAGCTCTTTGGTTATTTGGGGCTGGTTTCATTGTATTGGGTTTTCTGTGAGGGGATTTT
>NW_010180028.1:578-817 GCF_000695765.1 Mesitornis unicolor | reverse complement strand
TGGATGGTTGGAAACTTACTCTGTGTCTCATCCTACTGCCCACAATACCATCCTGGGCCTTGAGAGACAGATCTTGTGGCGGCATGGTACCCCACAGAGAATAGAGTCAGACAATGGGACTCATTTCAAAAACAACCTTGTAGACAGTTGGGCTAAAGAGCATGGTATTGAGTGGATATATCATATCCCTTATCATGCACCAGCCTCTGGGAAAATTGAATGATATAATGGCTTGCTAA
>NW_010180028.1:0-392 GCF_000695765.1 Mesitornis unicolor | reverse complement strand
CTCTCCTGCTTTGGGCAGGGGCAAACCCATCCGTGGGGTTGTCTCTGCTCAAGGCCCAGGACATACTTGGTGGGTAATGCAGGAAAATGGTGAAGTTCACTGTGTACCACAAAGAAATTTAGCATTGGCTGAAAGAGTTTGATTTTATGTTATGTAATATACAGTATTGTATAATAGTGATAAGTTGTTTTTAAGTTTTCTTCTATCCAGACAGTAATGTGGCATCCAAGATTTCTAGGATTAACCCACAACCTGTACACATGGACTCTGATGTACTATATACCATCTCCTCCATCCTGACTACCACAGTGAATGCAACCTGGACCCCACAGATTGCCAAATAGAGATCGTCATTAAGTTAGTGAAGTGGACTTGACTGTGTCAGGAAATGG
>NW_010180027.1:6979-10271 GCF_000695765.1 Mesitornis unicolor | reverse complement strand
GACCAGAATAGCTCTGCTATCCGATTCCTGCCGGAGGGGCCACCATCACTCTCTGCCGCTATCGGAGCTGACATTTGAGCCCAACCCTCCTTCCGCGGCAGCAGGACGTGCACTGAGGCCACCCTCAGTCCTCTGTCCTCCCCACGGCACAGCCAGAGACGAGCAGGATGGCAGGCAGAAGACGGCATGGGCGACGTGGGGGACCCCGACAGCAACCGGGGACCCATGAACCAGTCCCTTCGCCTGCACCCCATTCTTCCACAGCCACAATGGCCCAGCAAAACACAGGTACTTCCCCCAGAACCAGCCACCCCAAGAAGCCTGCGGAGGAGCCAGTGGCAAGGAGACCCGACATGAACTCGCTGGGCTTCCAGGACATGGACCGCAACGTGCCGGGGCTGTCCCATGTCATCCTCCAGAAGCTCAACATGAAGAGCTACGAGGACTACAAGTGAGTGAGCACACACGGGTGCTGCCACGGGGCTCTGCGTCTCCGTCCCCAGCCAGAGCATCTCCTCTGGCTCATCCCACCCTCCCAGCTCAGCCTGGAAGTGGGGTGCTCTGATGGGGCTCCTGGGTGTACCCCTCCACCAGCCCATTCCCCAGCTCCCTGTCCCCAGCCAGCCTGGGTCAGGATGCTCTTGGCTGAAGCTAAAAATCCTGTCAGCCTCGGAGGGGGCTGTCAGCCCCACTGTGATGGCAGAACAGCATGTCTGGATCCTGCTCACCCTCCCCAACACTTCCAGGTCTGCCATGGATGGGAGGAAGAGTGGCAGCGATTTCGGCATCCGGACTTACTTTGACATGTTCCAGAAGATGGAGGACACCTTCAAGTTTTGCGCCGAGTGCAAGAAGCTCCCCGATGCCCTCCCTGACCTCAAAAGCCTCCGGCGATGCAAGAGGTATGGCGGGGGTCAGGGGCTAGATCCATCCCCCTCACTTGCAACCCAGTGACCAGGGTGAAATTGGGGGTGTCTGGCCCCAACACCCACCTTCAGCCAGAGGGCACCCCCAAAACAGCGACGCAGCCCTGGCAGGGGGTGGTGGGGAGCCAGGCTCGGCAGGCTGGATCCTGCCCCCCTCACCATGGCTGGGCACGCTGCTTCTCTCCCCAGGTGCCAGAATGTGTACTACTGCAGTGTGGCGTGCCAACGGGCCAACTGGCCGCTGCACAAGAAGTTCTGCAAGAAGCTGAAGCTGGTGGCCCTGGACCGGCTTGTGGAGTGGCTCGTCTTCACAGGTGGGGCAGGGGATGCTGCTACCACCCCACGTGTCCCCCCTCCAGCCTGCTTGACCCCCTTGGGCTGCACAGGTCCCACAGAGGGACATGGGGTCTCTCCTGCCGGCTCCAGCACCCCTAGCCAGGTCCAGTATCCCCACAGCCCAGCTGTGACAGGCAGCCTGGGCTGTGGGACTACTGCTGTGACCCCCAACGCTTCTCCCTGCTTCCTTCAGGGGACATCCCCTTCCCCACAGAGACCTGGACAAAACCCGCCCAGGAGGTGGAGGGCTGGGAGGACTGGTTCTCCATGCAGGAGCAGCTAGAGGAGAAGCTGGGCGCCATCCTGGCAGGGCGGTACATGACCCTTCTCTGGGCCAACGCCGGGAAGCCCCGGCCGGAGGAGGGGGAGCTGCGCGAATCCATCCGGCGGCTCGTCACCGACTTCCACTCACGGCCACTCACCATCGGGTTGGGGCTGCGGCTTTTTGGCATTGACCCCCTCGCCAAGGCTCTCACCGTGCACGTGGTGGGGGCATCCCACATCGAGACCCTCAACACCCGGCTGACAGACTACGATGAGCTGATGCGAATGTTCCCAGGGCACTGGGGCATGGAGGTGGTGATGGTGGGCATGGATGTGGTGGATGGACCCATCATGAGGCCACCCTTGGCCATGCCGGCACCCCAGGGAAGGGTTTATCTCAGCAGCTACAAGGGGCTGTACCACGACTTCTGGGAAAGCCATGTGGAGACCAAGCTGGCCACTTGCCCTGACCTGGTGGTGGGCTTTCACCCAGGTGAGTTCCTGTGCTGCGGAGGGGCCTGGACCCTTGCCACCCCTTGCTGCCTGGAGCAGGATGTCCCCACAGGGTGTAGGATAGACCCTGAGTGCCCCGGCACTGCTAGGGGCTCAGGATGTGCCTGAGTCTTGCCGTGGCCATGCACCAAGCTGCAATGGGCCACCTCTAACAGCTGGAGCAGCCAGGGTGACCTCCTGGGGCTCAGCTGCCTCGTCCTCTCCAGGCACTCCGTGTCCTGCCTGTCACTTGCCTGTCTTCAGGTCTCAGTGCAGTGGCTTAGCCCAGGACCCAGAGCCAGGGGTGCTGGTGGGGCAATGGGACCCACTTTACTAAGGGCTGCCAAGCCCCACTGCTAGCATCACTGTGCACCCTGATGGTCTTTGGCACAGGACGGGTGCTGTTAGAGCTGGCTTTCCCCAGGGCCAAGGTGGACTGGGAAGGAAGCAGTACTCTCACCACTGTGTCCCCCCAGGTTTCCATGCCTGCCCAGACCTGCTGGCAGGCGGGCTTCCCACCCTGCTGCTGCTGCGGGACTACCGCCTGCCTGTCCTCTTCACTGTCTACAGGTGAGCATGGTCCCGCTGCCTGCAGCATGTTGGCACGGCTGGCCAGTAACGGGACTCTTTGTCTCCCGGCAGCGAGCAGGAGCTGAAGTGCTCCCTGCAGATCCTGGTGGAGCTCGAGACACACATCATGGGCTACGCTGCCAACCCCTTTGCCTCACTCCGGCCAGAGCAGGTCTACTCCAGCCCCAACAAGGCACCCGTCTACTGCAGCTCCTACTACATCACCCTGCTGGGGCCAGTGGCATCTCACGTCCCCTGGCGGGGGCCAGTGGCATCAGCCATGCCAGGTGCTGAGGAGCTGGAGGATGATGATGGGTGGCAGGGAGGGGACCCTAGCACTGCTGGGGGCATTGCCCTGGGACTGGGCTGAGTCCCTGCAGCCAGCACTGTCCTGCCTGGACCCTATCTCCCCATCCTGGGATTGGCAGTCCAGCCATCCCTTGCCACACATATCCAGTCCTGGAGGATGCAGCACCATGGCACAGGCACAGCAACCCTCTACAGAACCAAATAAACCACTGCAGGCAGCCACCCGCTATGTCTCAAGATTTTATTTCCGAAAAAGCTTTTGTTTTCCCAAATAAAACAGAAGGCTGGGCCTGCCCCAGCCTCCCGCAGGCAGCCATGGCCCTCAGAGGGACAGCAAAGGGGACCCCGACTGCGGGACCTGCCATGCACGGGGCCATATGGTCCCTGCGATCCTG
>NW_010180027.1:6638-6906 GCF_000695765.1 Mesitornis unicolor | reverse complement strand
AGCTGGTGGCTGCTTAGCCTAGACCCACCCCCCCCCCCAGCCACAGCACATGGGCACCAACTGCTGCCACCCTGCTGCTCACCAGCCCTGGCAGCCCCTGCGGGAAGCGGGGCAGGCAGCACTGAGCACTCCAGCCCCTGCAGCATTGTCCGACACTGCCGGGGACCTGCTCAGGCCTGGTGTCCCCTCTCTGTGCAGGCAGCAGTTCCAGCACGGCAATGGTAGCAATGTCCCGTGTGGGCACCTGCGATGGCTCGGGGAGGCTGAA
>NW_010180027.1:5956-6190 GCF_000695765.1 Mesitornis unicolor | reverse complement strand
GTAGCCTGCCCCCCACGCGCTGGCTCCCCATGAGCTGGGTGCCAGGAAGGGGCTGTGACAAGGGGACAGGCAGGGAGGGGGACGCTGGGCAGTGCAGCCAGCCCCTGGCTCCAGCACCAGCCCAGCCACCAGCAGGGAAGGGACAGGCAGGCAGCACAGGCAGGGGACAAATGGGGAAGGCAGTGGGTGCAAGGGGGGCTGCGCATGCACCAGGCCCCCTGCCTGGACACGCCC
>NW_010180027.1:0-5720 GCF_000695765.1 Mesitornis unicolor | reverse complement strand
CACGTCCAGTTGGGCCCGCGCCGTGTGCCCCTGCCATGCCGGCGGTGCAGGCAGTGCAGGTAGGGATGCTGGGGCTTCTCTCCATGTCCTTGCCAGGCCAGGGGTGCAGGCAGCACAGGCAGAAATGCTGGTGCTCCTCTCCCCATCACCCTCACTTCAGCCAAGCCTTCCCCAGGCGTGCAGTGGAGTGGGCAGCATGCGGGGATGCAGGCAGGCATGAGGGCAGGGTGCAAGGAGCGCAGGCAGAACAGGGAGTGCAGGGGGTGAAGGGGAGCTGGAGGCAGAGCAGGAGCTGCCTGTGGTGTTAGTGGCACTGGCGGTTAAAACCACAGCCCCCTCCCACCCTGGGGGTCCAGGGCCACCGCTGGGCACCATTTTCCGCCCCCCGTCACAGGGGTGACCCTGTGGACTCACCGCACCACTCGTCCACCCAGGCGAAAGCCTGCCGGTGCCCAATCAGCAGGATGTCCCGGATCACCTACAATGCATCGTGGGGGTCAGCACCCCGTCACAATGTCATTCCCCCACCTCCTCTCCCCAACCCTGGCCTGGACCCCCCCTCACCTTGTGCACAAACTGCTCCACCCGTGTCTGCAGCCCCCACACCTCGAACTTCACGCTCACCAGTTTGTAGGAGCACATGATGGGCTTGGTGTGCTGGCGCCAGCCCTCCCGCAGCGGCCCCCGGCCTGTCTTGGCCGAGCTGAAGAAACGGGGGTCCTGGGAGGGTAAAGTGGGGGGCTGTGAGCCCCCTCCATGGAACAAGAGACAAGGGGATGGCCCTGGGGAGGTTCCCCCATCCCCACCCATGCTACCTCCAGGCTGCGGTAGTAACGCTCAGGGATCTCGTCAAAGGCGATGTCCAGGAAGGTGACCTCGTGGTCACCCAGGATTTTATCACTGCAGAAGATCTGGGGAGGGAAGGTAGGGTGAGAGGCGCAATCCACGCACATGCGTGTGTGTGTGTGTGTGTGTGTGTGTGTGTCCATGATGAGTTTGCCAGGTCTCAGCTGCACTTCAGACTCACATTCTCGCTGTCCCCACAGTTGTCCTCGTACTTGGTCTCAATGTAGATGGAGAACTTGGGCAGGAAGGAGCACTGCAGGGAGCAGCTGTCAGCTGGGCCCAAGGGATGCCCATCCCCAGGGACACGTACTCCCAAAAAATACCCATTCCCAAAGGATACCCCCTCTTAAAGTCCATCCAGCCCCAAGAATACTGATCTCCAAGGGATGCTCAACCACAAGGGACACCCACCCTGAGGGACACCCAGTTCCAGGGGATGCCCAGCCCCAGAGGACACCCACCCCTAAAGATGTTGACTCCAAGGGACGCCCACCCCTAAAGATGGTGATCCCAAAGGATGCCCACCTTGAGGGACACCCAGCCAAGGTTTGTCCATCCCCAAGGGACACCCAGCCCCAAGGACGCCAACCTCGAGGGATACCCAGACCCAAGGGATACCCACCCCTAAAGATGCTGACCCCAAGGGACATCCATGCCCAGGGGACACCCCGCCCCAGTGTGCCAGGTGCTGAGAAGGGACCAGGTCCCCCATGCCACCTCCTTACCGTGTACTCTGCAGGGACACCGTGGCACATCAGCATCATGGGGTGGCATCATGGGGGAGAGAGGGAGGTGAGATGGGGCAGTGGCCATGGCCAGGCTCTCCCAGCAGCCCATGGCTGCCAGAGAAGGGCAGGGTGCCCTGCAGTGCCCGTCCCGGTGCGGGGCTCACCAGTGATAGTGTAGGGGTAGTAGTTCCAGGCCTTCTCCGTGATGTAGAAGATGCGGGGGGTCACAGCCCGTGCCCAGCTTGGCAGTTTGCTGTGGGGGACCACGGTAGGGTGCAGGGGGGCTCCACTCAGAGCAGGATGTGGCCGATGGACCCAGTCCCACCCAGCCCTACTCCACTGAATGCAGCCCCCCACCACATGGCCATGGGTCTGGGACTCCCGTCACCTGCCCAGGGAGTCCACCTGCTCCCCAGGAGACTCACTTTCACCCCAGCACCCTCCCATGCATCTTCACCTCCACCCCAGGGACTACTCCAGGGACTTCCCCAAGGACCCCTACCACCTCCCCAAGACCATCACTTGCACCCCAGGATCCCTCAAACCCACCCCAGGGACTCCCTTAGGGACAGCTGCCACCTCTCCAGAACCCTCATCTGTACCCCAGGACCATGACCTGCACCCCAGGACGCCCCCAAGGATCCCTGCCACATCTCCAGGATCCTCACCCTCCACCCCATTGCCCCCCTCCTATCTCCAGGACCCCCACCTCCTCCCCAAGCACTCCCACCCCACCTTCCCAGGGACCACTACTATCTCCTCAGCACCCTCAACCCCTGCCCTAGGATCCCCCAACCTCCACAGGGCCAGGACCCCACAGTGCCTCCATCGCCCCCAGGCACCCCTGCCCAGCATCCCTTGGCTGCCCACGCTCCACGAGCAGGATCAGACCCCCAGGGGAGCCGGGCCGTGAGTTTTGATTAATTTGCAGGCGATATAAATACCATCCCCGAGAGGGGAATCGTGAGCGCTGCCGCTATAAATAGCCCTTCTCACACTGGTGAGGCACGGTGCAGGAGCTGCCAATGCCCATGCCAGGGACACGGGGACAGCAGCACAGGGTGCTAACAGCTGCCCAACGGGCACCTGGGGCTGCATGTGGGGACACAGGGACACCCCCAGAGATGGGCTGAGCAGCAGCCAGGACATCTCCGCCAAGCGCTGCGCCACAGCTGGGTCACCCACTGGCACCTGGAGATGGGTGTCCGTTGGGAGAGGGGTGCATCCCCCACAGAGGGGTACACCCCTGCAAGGTGGGAGCATGCCCTGAAGGTGGATGCATCCTGGGAGATGGGTGCAGTCCCTGAAGATGGGTGCACCCTAGGTGATGGGTTCACCCTGGAAGATGGATGCAGACCCAGGAGATGGGTGCAGCCCCCAGAGATGGGTGCACTCCAGGACCTGGGTGCATCCATGGGAGACAGGTGCAGCCCCTGAAGATGGAGGCACACCTAGGAGATTAGTGCAGCCACACTGCAGGGTGTCAAGGACCCAGGAAGGATGTTCCCAGGGAATTTTGAAGGGAGGGATGTGACCACCCCAATGTCTCCCCATGCTCCCCACCGCAGAGCTGCTCCACAGAGGTAGGGCACTGGGGCCCCCTCCCCACCCAGCACCCGATGCTGGACCCTCAGCCTCACCTGGAGAGGTGGACGCGCTTCTCGGTGAACTGTCCAGTGCCGTGGACAGGGTCCTCGTGGGGTTCGTTCTTCACCACCTCCACGCCCTCACCCTTCTCACTCTCCTGATGGCTGTGCTTGCTGATGGTGTAGAGCTGCCCCACGCGGTACTGCAACCACAGCACCTGCCCTCAGCGCCACCAGCCCCTGCCCTGCCAACTTTCCAGCCTCTTTGCCAGGCTGCACCACCAAGAGGGGAAACTGAGGCACAGAGCAAAGCAGTGACAGACCCTGAGCCATGCAGCGGGCAGGGGTCTCCCAGGCCACCCTGTTTTAACCCCCTTGCCCCTGGGCTGCTGCAGCACCCAGGTGAGGGTCGGATCCTGCCCTCCCTGCTGTCTGAGTGCCTTGCAGAGTGCCTGGAGGCTTTCTGCTCAGTGAGCAAGTAAGGAGCCAAGAAAAACTATATATTCGTATAGAGATCCACATATATGTGTGTATGGATAGATATGTGTGTGTGTATTTGATGACCCGGCTGCACAATAAGTGTTTTATTGTTCTGCTGAAGACCCCATCCATCACCCTCACCGCCAGCACGATCTTATCGCCCCTCTCCGCCTCATTGAAAACCTTCCCCAGGTACAAACACAAACTCAGGGAGGGCTGGCACTGCCCAGCTTGAGCACCACCGCCACAGCTCCCCGCTCCCTAAAACGGCCCCGTCGGCACCAGCGCTCACCAGCGACCTTTGGCCAGGGATGCCACCGGCTGCCGGCTATTGCCACTATTTACTGACACGGATTCAAGCTCACTGCAGGAGCTCCCCATCAGAGCAGCTGCTCCAAGTGCTGTGGTGCCATGGGCACCCAAATCCCCAGAGCCCTTCTCCTGCTTGTTCATCCCATGGCCGCAGAACTGGGCTGCCCCCAAGCAGCCCCTGTCACTGCTGTCAGGCTCCACACCCCAAGGTCACCATGCGCAGGGATGGGATGTCCCCTCCTGCTTGCACCCCAAAACACAGCTCAGTACTCACACGAAGCATCTGGAGCCCAATGGCCATGGCAAAAGCACACCTTGGCAGCTCAGCCAAGGTCCTTGTCACAAGGGATCAGCAAAGGGGGCTGTAGTGTCCCCCAGTCCCTCTCCAGGCAGGGAATCCCATCCACTGACATCCCACTGTGGGTACAGGACCCTCACCCACAGCTCCCTCCATCGGTGTGTCCTTGCAGCTGAGCTGTTACTGGCACCCACAGCTGGGGGCTTGGTGCTCTCTTAGCCTCTGCATCCCTCTTCCCAACCAACATTCCCCTTTCCTGCCTGCTCCAGGGGGCACAGGCAGCCCCAGCCCCCTACTGCCCCCCACTCACCTCCTCGGTGGTGAGCGGCATGCAGATGCGGTACTCCTTGATGAGCATGGTGGCACGGACAGGGCGGGGGTCAGGCGGAGGTGTCGGCGGAGGCACAGCTCATTCTGGAGGGAGCCGGAGGGTGCAGTGAGAGCAGGGGGATGGTGCTCAGCAGCCTCCCACGCTCCCATCCCATCACCCCATGCTTGAGGCAGCCACCCTGTTCCCAGCACTGGTGACATCATGAGCCGTTGCCATGGCAGTCGTGTGAGGTCACTGGTGTGAGGAGCAGCCTGGGTGTACCCATCTGGGGACACCCCAGCACCCCAAAACTCCCGGGATGTTAACTCCTTCCCTGCCAGGCAGACACCCACACCTCTAGGCAGCTGTCTTGGAGCACACATGTGTGTCCCCCAAAAATACGGTGCCATCCCTTCAGGGTGCCACATCCACACCAGACTGCAGTGGCCAGCACAGCAAAAGGGTGGTGGAGATGTCGTGGTGGGACCAGACCTTCTGATGCCCACAGGGACCTACCCCAGGCACCCACACTCTGGCCCAGGGGGGGCTGTTCCTAGGGAGCACCTATAGCCGTGTTCCTGGCGTGGGATGTACCTTCCCTGGGCCAGAGCTGGAGCCCCCACCTAGAGGCTGACCCCAAGCATCCACCCTGGCCAGCACATACCCACCCCAGGGCTGCCCCCTAGCACTACTAGGTTACCCTGTTTGTCCCCCTGGCCTCTGCTCCAGCCAGGGCTGGGGATGCTCCAGGCAAGTAATGGGGGAGCTCAGGGGGCTCCTGGCTTGAAACCCCAGCTCCACGGGGCAGGAAGCAGACGTGAGCCCCCTGGGCAGTCACGCCGAATGGGGGATCAGGCCTTGGAGGGAGCAGATGGGGGCTCACAGGGATTCTTGTCAGAGAGCAGCTTGTCCAGCCTGGGGACACAGGGGCATCCCTAGGGGCAACAGGGGCATCCCTGAGACACACAGAGGCATCCCTGGGGCACACGGGGCACCCCGCTGCCAGGGAAGAGAACTGGGTGCTGGTGCCGGGTTGTCGGAAGCCATAAGCTCCCCCGGGGGGCTTCTCACCCCGCCCCGGGACCCCGCAGGCCCGGACAGGGGATCAGAGGCAGCTCCGGCATGCGGCAGGGCGCGGAGACGGAGAGGACACCCGGGGA
>NW_010180026.1:604-867 GCF_000695765.1 Mesitornis unicolor | reverse complement strand
GCTTGCCTTCCTCCTCCTTGGCAGCATCCCCGGCTGCTCCCTTCGTGCTGCTCAGCACCTGCAGCTCGCCCAGGGCCAGGCAGAGCTGCGGGCGCGGCGTGCTGCCACGTCTGCAGAGAGGAGCGGCAGGGAGTGACCTGGAAGTGGCTGAGCCCAGTGGCTGGCCTCAAGCGTCCGCCAGACACGAGCGCAGCCATGGGTGTAACCTGCACCAGGGTGCTGGGGTTCTGGGGCTGCTCCTTGAGCGTCCCTGTACCAGCGCA
>NW_010180026.1:0-222 GCF_000695765.1 Mesitornis unicolor | reverse complement strand
GGCAAGGGGGTCTTGCTGCCTGGAGGTGACGCTGAGCAAGAGCCTGGGTCTCCCAGTGACGCTGTGAGGTTGCACAGCGTCCTCCTTGCCAGGCACTGGGCTGTTGCCGGGCCAGCGCTGGAACAACACAGAAGCTGCCATGTGAGCTCAGCAGTCGCACTGGAGGGCAGCGGTGGGGGAGGGGCACAGGCGGCTCTCTCCAGTATGCCCACATCTCTCTTG
>NW_010180025.1:0-304 GCF_000695765.1 Mesitornis unicolor | reverse complement strand
AGCCCCTTCCCCTCCCTTCAGAAGGGAGTCCCCTATGACAAGGACACATCTGTCTTTCTTACCTGAAGATGTTTTTATGCCTGGCTTCCTCTGATTGAGCCTTGGCGGTGCCTCTGAGCTGGGCGAGTTGCCTTCTTGCTCCTTGTTTGTTTCCCCTTGCAGAACATCATACTTGTTTTGCAAGGACACCTGGGAAGATGCAGCAGTTACTGAGGGGAGGCCACACTTGCCATGCTGGGAAGAGACTAATTTCAATTCCTGTTGGTCTCTGTCACAGGAATCACAGAATCACAGAATCACAGGA
>NW_010180024.1:0-511 GCF_000695765.1 Mesitornis unicolor | reverse complement strand
CACACCTGTAAAGGCTCTCTATACTTTCAGGGATGGGCACTGCATTATAGGCACGAATAGGAACCACTCCATCCCCAAACCACAGATCACTGAGCGCGTTTCTACAGGTTGTTAACAATGTAATGCAAATGTTTACACTGAGGGACAGGCTGATGCTGTTCACGCCAGGAGCAGGGTGTGCCAGATACTGAACATGACCTGCTCATTGCTCAAGGACCCACAAACTGGGCACAATCTATGACCTGCTCCTGATAACTTCTGTTTACTGCTGTCTAGCTTTTGCAATGCAAACTATTATATATTCTGCATTTATGAAGGTGCAGTTTAAAGTAGAGCTCAATAGGAGATGGAATAACTTCTCTCACTACTCTTTACAAAACTGCCATCAGCTCATCCATTCTTTTCCCCCCAGGAACATCCCTATTTTCTCTCTCTCTCTCTCCCCAGTAACGGTATACAACACACAAAAGCAATATATAGAACACCAACATACACCACGACCTGAGAAAAT
>NW_010180023.1:607-862 GCF_000695765.1 Mesitornis unicolor | reverse complement strand
CCACGCTGGGCTGGAAATACGTGAGTGCCCCGCGCCCCGACCATGGGCACCCCGATCCCGTGATATGGGCACCCCAATCTTGTAACAGCACCACCCTGGGCATCCCAACCCTGTAATATGGGCACCCCAACCCCATAACAGCACCACCCTGGGGACCCTGACCCCTGCTGTGGGCACCACTGGGGCACCCTGAGCCCATCCTGTGGGCACCACTCTGACCACCCCAAACCCCTGGGCTGGGAACCTCAGCCCCAT
>NW_010180023.1:0-524 GCF_000695765.1 Mesitornis unicolor | reverse complement strand
GGTCACGGGGGGCTGTGACACCGTCCCCCCAGGAGCAGGCCTTCGAGAGCAGCCAGAAGTACAAGGAGGGGAAGTTCATCATCGAGATGTCGCACATGGTGAAGGAGAACGGCTGGGACTGAGAGGCACGGGGGGCATCCCCCGTCCTGGGGTGCTGGGGTGGGTGCCCCCCGCGTTTGCACCCTCTCCAGTGCCCCCTGGGGGGTGCGGTGCCCATCACCGTGCATGGGGGCTGTGGGGGCTTTTCTAGGGCAATAAAGGCTTTTTTTTTTAGGAAGGTGCTGGGTGTCACACCCCCACCGCGCTGCCCCCCCCCCTGCTTTTTTTTGGGGTGACACAGCCGGGACCCCCAACTTCCTCCTCAGCACCCGGGCTGTCCCCTTCCCCACATACAGGAGCCACGCAGTGGTCAGTGCCTTTATTGGAGCCTCAGGCCCCGAGCTGGTGGGGAAACTGAGGCACGGGGAGGGGCAGAGACCCCCATAGCGCCCTGTGGGAGGTGAAGGGTGGGGAGGTGGGGGAGG
>NW_010180022.1:376-1124 GCF_000695765.1 Mesitornis unicolor | reverse complement strand
TCGCCGGCCCTAAATTTGGGAGAAAAGAGAGCCCCGACCCATGAAAGGTCTCAGAGGGGGGGGCCTGGGGTGCCCCCGGGGGTCGTGTCCCACCCCCCGGGGGGTCCTCACCGGCTCCACGATGGCTGCTTCGCCCTTCTCGCCCTTCAAACTGGGCTCTGGGGGGGGAAACCAGGTCAGAGCTGGGCTGGGGGTGCAGGGGCTTCCAATTGCAGCCCCCGGACCCCAGACCATGGCCCCAGTTTGACCAGGGGTCCCAGTCCCTGTCCCAGTGTTAACTGGGGAACCCAGACCACGGCCCCAGTTTGACCAGAGGTCCCAGTTCTCATCCCCAGTGTTAAATGGGGACCCCAGACCATGGCCCCAGTCCATGTGGGGGTCCCAGTCCCTGTCTCCAGTTAACACTGAGGACCCCAGACCATAGCCCCAGTTTGGCCAGAGGTCCCAGTCCTCATTCCCAGTTCATCTGGGGGTCCCAGTCCCTGTCTCCAGGTAACACTGAGGACCCCAGACCATAGCCCCAGTTTGGCCAGAAGTCCCAGTCCTCATCCCAGCATTAACTGGGGAACCCAGACCATGGCACCAGTTTGACCAGAGGTCCCAGTTCTCATCCCCAGTGTGAACTGGGGACCCCAGACCATGGCCCCAGTTTGACCAGAGGTCCCAGTTCTCATCCCCAGTGTGAACTGGGGACCCCAGACCATGGCCCCAGTTTGGCCAGAAGTCCCAGTCCTCATCCCCAGTTTGG
>NW_010180022.1:0-203 GCF_000695765.1 Mesitornis unicolor | reverse complement strand
GTCCCAGTATTAGCTGGGGAGCCCAGTCCCTGTCCCCAGTTAACACTGAGGACCCCAGACCATGGCCCCAGTTTGACCAGGGGTCCCAATTCTCATCCCCAGCGTTAAATGGGGACCCCAGACCATAGCACCAGTTTGGTTGGGGGTCCCAGTCTTCATCCCCAGTTCATCCGGGGGTCCCAGTCCCTGTCCCCAGTTAACAC
>NW_010180021.1:4745-15860 GCF_000695765.1 Mesitornis unicolor | reverse complement strand
GAGGGGCGCGCGCCGGCCCCGGCAGGCGGGAGTGGCGCGTGCACGCAGGAGCGTTGCGTTCGTTAGGGCTCTACTTCGCGCTCTCCCTTAGCGGTGCTCGGCCTGGGATTTTGGTATTTTGGGGTTTGTTTGAGCCTGATGTTTTCTTTCCCCTGTTTTTAGCCGCTTTTTTGGGTATCTCTGAAAACAAACCAGGAGTTTGAGGGTGTGCTGTTGGCTGAGGGGTTGACAATGGGGCCTTCTGGCTTAGTTAAGGAGGATGTGAGGGAAGCGTCCCCTAAGCAAGGCTGACCCGTTGGGATGACAGCTTGCACCAAATGTGGGTGTATGCCTTGGTGCCGTCGGTGTCTGGGCCTGCCATCCCTTGAGTAGCCTTTCAGCCCTCCATGGAGATCACCATACTGCAACTGTTGTTTTCATGGAGCACAAAGCAGAAAAACGCAATGAAATGGCAGAGAAACAGCCGCTTTTAGGACTCTATATATATGAATGCTAACCAGAAAACACTAAAAATGGATGTGGCTCATGTTCTCTGCAGTTCTGGTATTAGTCATAACCAAAACTCAAAGCAAGGGTTGGGAAATGTTAGTGCGAGCATAATGGCCTTAGCAATAGGTAGGCCATTGGCTGTTGTGACAACAGGGAAAGACAGCACTAAGGTGGGATTTAGCAGTAGCAGGGTGACATTTTGAAAAGGAAGAGCAGGTCTTTTATGTGTGACAGTGTGAACTGGTGGATCGTGTACTCACAGCAATATTTAATGTATAGATATAGCGGTTATGGAGACATGGAAAACTTTCTCAAGAAACTGGGGCTTAACCTGCTTTTCATGGGTGTGAAGAGAATTCTACATTCCCCTTTCCTTTCCTCAGTACTTTACTCCATATATCTTAATTACAATATCGCCTTTCCCATGTTAAAAGTCTTCACTGCTAGATCACTTTATTGTGAAACCTGTCATTCTTTTTTTTCCTGCATAGTTACAGTATATATACTGATCAGCTTATTTTGCTGAAAGACTATGTTGCTACTTAATCTCCTTTACTCATAAAGACCCTTGTGATGTATTTCTCAGGAATAAAGTCAATACAAAGATGTGATGGTGCTTACTGCCCTGTGTAAAACCAGGGTGGAAGCAGCATAGTTGTGAGATAGTCCATGACACTGTCTGTGCCGTAAACAAAAAAAGCAGCATCTTTTTTTTGTCACATTGGAAAACTAAGAATTTCTGTGTCGTGAACTACTTGTAACAGGTTTCATTTCCCAAATAACAGAATTCTACAGAATATCACAGAATTCCCCTGAGTAATAGTTTGCTTTCATACCAGTATGCTTACATGTGGGGGTTTTTTTAGCTAGTTACTGTTCTTGCATGTGTGTCTTACACATAGAAATTGGATTTAGCAGGACTGATGACTCATTGCTTCTGCCTAACAGTCTTGAAAGTGAGAAAATGGACCAAATTTAATACTGGCAAAAGCAAGAGGAAACCCACTGGTTTCAGTGAAGCTATGCCACCCTATGTTGGCTCTCTTGACAGACTGATTTGGTAACCTGCTTATTTTTTGATTACTGTTTCACAATAGCAGCTGGGTTATCAGAGCTGATGTGCAGCACCATGCTGGAAATCTTGGAAGTTGGAAATGATGAAGCCACATCATGCTTGAGTCCTTGTAGCTGTTCTGCAGGGGCCAGCTGTCCTGTTTGAGGTCCAAGATCCCTGTGCTGCATAGTGTGACAAGCTTGGCTAACTTGCTTTGTGGGTCTGAGCTAAGACAAGGAGAAAGTCCCAGGACCCTTGATCAGTTCATTTCATTTGGTGTGCCTTACTTACCTAACAAATACCTGCTCCATGCTCTGTTGTTTCCAGCTGTTCGGTATGTGGTAACCTTTAACAGATGAGAACCTGTGGCAGACACTAAGCTGAAGTGGTTGAGATGCCCATGACATTTCAGCAAGTGATCTGTGGCACCTGATGTGCTTAAAGTGCTGTGACTAACTGCAGTGATGAGGGCAAGGCACCTCAGGTATGGCTGAATAGGAGCCAGCAGTGTGCACAGGTGGCCAGGAAGTACAATGGCATCCTCGTTTATCAAGCATTGGAACAGGCTGCCCAGGGAAATGGTCAAGTCACCATTAAGTCATCCTATTTAAAAAACAGGTAGTTGAGGTGCTTAGAGACATGGTTTAGTAGTGGACAGCTTGTGGTTGGACTCGGTGATCTTAAAGGTCTTTTCCAACCTAAGTTATTTTATGACCAGACTTTTGAGGCAGGCACAAAACCCAAAGCAGACTCAGCTAGCAGCCACCTATGAAAAATTCAGTTTAAGTAACATTTTCATCATCTCACATGGGCACTGTTAGAATCTTGTTTTTCAGGCAGAAATTAACTGCCTTAATCACGAGAGTGCTGTGTCCCTCTGTCTTATTTAGCAAAATCTTCAGTACTGGTCTCAGCAGTACTGGACCACCCTGAGAGGCAGTAGGTAAAGTCCCCATTTTGTGCAGCTGGTGTCCTACCACACACTGAAGAAGGTCTCACCGTGAGTCTCTTCTCTGTTTCAGGAGTACCGTGTGAGTAGTCACTCCTTCTCCACTGCTGTCACCTCACTGCCATGTGCCAGACCCCCACCAGCCACACACTCCTGAGTCTGTGCCCTCACATCATGGCATTTGCTTGTGACTGTTTTGGTGTGATCGCTGCTCTGAAATAGTGGAACACCTCTACTGTGCACAGTGCGTTGTCCTTTCTCTGGGGACAGTGAGAGTATTGCCAGGCTTGTACTGAATGTATTTTTAAGCCACTGACTGTCTTAATATCTAAATAAAAGAAGGTAGGCCTAAAGTCCAGCTGGAAGAGCTCTGTGCCTTGTTCCAGTGAGGAGTGCCCTCCCCTGGGAATTTGCTTACTGCACCTAATGGAGGAGAACTGCTGCACAGCTCTGACGGAGTGACTTCTGCCCTCAAAGCTGCTCTGTCAGAACTGCGTACTGTAATCTACTGGCATGTTTCTTTCTCCATAGCCCTTCATTCCACTTCCCTCTCCTTCTTTTCACCACCTGCTTTATTTATTTCACTATCTTTTACTGTTTGTCCCTCTCCTTTCTCTGAGCGTTTCTTTCCCAGTTTCTCCTTTGTCATTGCTTCTTTCCTCTGCTTCCCTCTAACATCTTCTCTGTTGTCACTCGCCTCATTCCTCCCACAGTCTTTGGCTCCTTTCTCCCTGTCTTTTCCTTTGTTAATTAGTATTTTGTTGGACTTCTGAAGGAAACTGTTTCACATAACAGGGCATCAAAGAACAAGCAGCAAGTGCTTGTAACAGGAGTCACCTTGTTCTTTGAACTCCTACCACCGCTCAACTGCAAAGAAAAACTGACAGGAACAGCTTCTCTTTTTCTTTCCCTGATTAATTAGGAGAGGTAGTGAGAAGGAAAGCAAGAGTGGTGGGGAAAGCACGAGAAGAGGGCAAGCAGGGAAGGTTAGGAGTGTAGAGAAGCCAGACACAGGAAGACAGAAACAGTAGACTATAACTTACATTCATTGACGCCACAGATGGAGTTTAGGAAAAGCTACAGGACTATAGTAAACCTCCAAGGATACTCACATCAGGCTGTACTTTACTTTTTTTTCCCTGAGACCTCTTCTCACATCAATCCCTTCCCATGACACAGAGCCTCTCATCTCTGGTTTAGCTCCTCTGCCTGGCTTAAATGTCCCATTGCTCTTGACAAGCCTGGTAAGGTGCCACTGATAATGTAAGCATTCCTACTAATGGCATCAGTCACCACAACCCCTTGAGTTCAACAAAACAAAATAAAACAAAACAAAACCTATAAATGAGATTTTAGTTACAGTATTGCAGAAACGTGGAAAGGCAAAGTCCGGAAGGGGTAGGTAGCTACAAATAACACAGCCATTGCGTCTGTTAGAGACACAAGATTGCATGCATTTCTCTGACCGGCTTTGTTGGGTTGTTGGGTTATTTTGCAAAATCTCTGTGAAACTGCAGGTAAACTAACCACAGTTTTCTGTGAGATAAGCAAAGGGAAATCTTGACACCAAACCATTACAGTAAGTCAGAGTTTTGTTGCTGACTTTATGATGCAGAATTGAGTGACCTCTTAGAGCAAAAATATATGTTGAATAGCTCCAACTCACTTTATGTTTTTATTAGCCTTTTTTTTTCCTTATGTCAAGCAATTTATTTTGTTTTCATTTTAGTCCAGCTTCCTATACTGTGTTTATATGAGGTTAGTGAGGAGAGTTCAAAAGATATGTCTTAATAGAAAATAGTATTTTTGAAAGAGACTCTTTATAAGTCATAGAAAAAGTACAGAAGGCATATATCAGATGTAAAGAGAAAACCAGATACTTCGTTTTCAGAATTTCCTTAACATATAACAAAATGAAGAATAGAGTCCTTGTAGTTTCAAGTCTATTCAAACTATGGACGGGTGCTCCCGTCCCGCATGGTTTCATGGACCACACGACAACACATTATTGAAGGCAGAATCTTCTAATCCAAAAAGATATACACAACTCAAAGATCTACTTGTGTTCCATATAACCCATAGCCAAGATAAACTCATGGATGTTTGTAGGCATGGTGTTGGGTTTGGTTTTTCCTTGTAGGACTCACTGACATACAAGATAGATATAGACACTTGTTTCTTACCTTCCCATCAGTATGAGACTCTAATATAGCTGTCTGAATCTTTTCTGCTTTTTTTCTATAATCACATCAGTTAAACAGAAACACACAGAAAGTTCCCATTTTTCATTTTATGTGAGACAGATGTAGCATTGAAATTGATAAGGGTTTTCTGTGCTGCAAGTACAAAAGTATAAAATCCACTAAAAAGAAACATACAACAAAGTCATATAAACATCCAAACAGAACAGCAAGTTGTAGGTTTTCAAGATGTTTTTAAAATGGGAAATGTACAATATCAAACCTTTCTTCAGATCACCTTTAAGCACAGTATCTGATGGAGGTGCTGTAAACAAGTATCAGGGAATACTTTGGGCTGAATTATCTTCTGTGTCTGTTAGAGATACAGATGCTAGTTGAGTAAAGCTGTAGTTGACTTCTATCCTAAAAAAAACCCCCATAAAACAAACAAAAAAGCCAAAGACAAATTTGGGGCTTTTTTAGCTGCTATTGAGCAGTCATACCCCCTTGAACATCAGCAGGGATTTTAATTTAATGTCTTTATTTTCCTTATTTCTTTGTTTTACCATCCTTTGATATCTCCTTTGATATATTTATTTCAAGGACAGTAATTTTTCTGTTGGTAAATACGACTGAATTACTAAGTTGTTTACTCACCATCTTAAATAAACAGTAAGTGACTACTGCAACTGAACGGCAAATCTTAAAGTCACTATAATAAGAAGTAGCTTTTATATGAAGAAAGTCTTAAAATCAGATTTACTTATCTGTTATTAAGATTAAATGCCTACATGTAACATATTTTAGAGAATTAAACAACTCCTCTGTCCATTTTTGCTTGAAAATAGAAAGTGCCAAAGTTTTTATCCTGCTTAAAGGCAAATACCCTCTGCTATGCCACCCACATGTACCCAATCAGTTGTAAAACTAGAACTATGTATTCCTTCAGGATTGAGAACATAATTCTTTGCCTGTCAGATTATTCTGACAAATTACATTATAATTACTTCCTCATTAATTACTGTGACAAATGTTGATCTAAAGAGAACAGCGAAGAATGTCTTTCATTTAAAATCATCAAAACATGAACAACTGAGATTTCCTCTGAACACTTTAACATTACTTAATATTTGGGTATGCTAACGTGTTCGTTCCTGTTGTGTACAAGCAAAGAGAGATTTCTAGCACCTGTCTCATTCAGATATGACATTTTTAGTTCCTTCTGAACATTTTTAAATAACAGCTTTTATTTCTCCAAGGAAATACTTTTGTCTCTGATAGTATGAGTCATGATCCATTCCATAATCGGCCTAACAGAATGAAAAAATAGATGCTGTTGTTCTGAGAAGTTGAAGATGTGACAAAAGCACTTACAGTGGAATACATTACATTTCTAGAGTGTGAAGTCCTCCTGGAAGGTAAAGAACAAATAACAGTGCCCACCTCTGTGGTAAAGCTTGAGAGATAATAATTTGCAACCTTTAAAGAAACTTACTTTCCTTTCAAAGCAAGAGAGATACTGGGAAGGAATTGCCCTTCTTCAGGATCCAGTTCTTTCTTTGAGTTCATTTTTGGCTGCTGGCAGTCTCGCCCTAAGCATCAGGCCTGACATAGCAGAGTGAAAATCTGTGCTTCATCTCACCACCATATGAATGCTACAGTTTCCTGAAGCATGTGTGGAAAAGCAGAAGAGCAAAGAATTGCACACATCATTCACAGGCACTTTATCAAATCTTGTTGCAGCTTCGTGAAGACATTGGAGTAGAGTTGTTTTCTCTCCTTGACTTGACTACAGTAACAATTCCATCCTGCAGCAGAGAATGAAATCAGTTAAGTTTGGGTAACTGATCTGTTTGTACACAACAGACAACTTGTACCAGAATATCCTTCTGAGCGAGATAATAACCTGTATAAATTCTTGCCCATGAAGGAATGGGGAAGCTGCATTAGGCTTCCTTTGCCCAAGGAGTTATTAAGGTTAAATCAGATTCAGCAGACTCTTTGCAATTCTGCAAGATCACTTATGAAGCATTGTTAATTACCACAAGATGCTGACAAATAGGAGATTTTGGGTCAAATCCCAGTTCTGCAGCTATCTTGTTCTGGGACCTGGGACAAAATTGTTTGAATCTCTACACCTTTTCCATAGTGGGTGAATTACTGGACTCATTGATTGGGAAGCTCCGAGGTTTTTTTCCCACCTTAACATAAAAATGTTGATTCTATTTATGCATCTAGGAAGTGTGATCATGACTTTTATTTTTATTTCTTTGGTACCCTTGAAAGACCTTTTGTAGCTCTGGAGAATGAGCTGACCTCTTTTGTTCCCCTAGCCTGAAAAAGGTCATATTTTGTTTAACTAACCTTTGAAAACACCAGACCGAATTCTGCTCCCACTGCACCATTCAAAAAAGCTGCAGAGCCTTACAGCTCTGTAACTGAGAGTAGTATTCTACCCAAATGTTTCCAGTCTTCTGCCTTGTAACAAGTCTGTCTCAGTATGCCTGAGGGTGTGGACAGTCCTACCTTTTATACACTGTAGTGTTAGTTGTATTTTAGATGTATAGGTGTTTTAATAGGAATATTAGTTCTTTGGCTTAGCTGTAGTGTAATGGAGGGAACCCAGACTGCTAAAGTGGAGATACTTGAGTCTTTACTACTCTTCAAGCACTGGACTCTTTTTTTTGGCTGATTTTTTTTCATCTCATCAATGTATAATAGTAATTATATTTTGTTTGCACATTAAAACTGTGACTTACACATTCCTGTTTACATCTTCTGGTGGTTTAGGCTCCAATCCAAGGCTTCCTTGTTCAGAAGCTTCACATTGTATTTTTTTTACCATTTTAATGTCTTTCCTTTCCTAGAATAGTGCTCTGAGTCTTTTAATTTTCAGGACTTCTGTTATTCTTTTCCCATTAAATTCTGGCATAGTCTCAACACTATAGCAGGCTAAATAAGTGTTGAACTAGTACACTTACACAAGATTGTAAAATATGTGAAATTACATTGTTTCTATGATTTTTCAGAGATAAAGGTTTGAATACAAGCTTGGACAATGTATTAATTATAAAGAAGAAGGGGCAAGCTATGCAAAACTTTTAATATTGTTTTAATAAAAATCTTCATTTTAGTTCCATTTTGACATGCTCATATTTTGTACTTCTTTAATATGTTACTTTCTTCCTAGCAAAGCAAGATGTAGGGTACCTCTAGCCTGTACTCCACAGAGACTCTGCTTCCTGAAACTTTTGGGTTTGTTCCTTTATATTAAATTGAGGCTACAAATACATATAAAAGGATGAAACTGGAAAGGGGCTGCTTCCGGCAGGCATTAGAGATTTGTTTTCCTGTAGTAGCTGCTTGGATAAAGCTGAGACTATATTGTGAAGAGTTAAAGGTAGGTTTCTTTCTCATGGAGACTTCCAGATCATATCAAAATCAGACCAATGTTTATTCTAACTTCTGAAAAAAAACACCATTTTGGCACATATGGTTTTTGTCTTCTATTATCTTAAAAGCAAATGTAAAAAGGAAAAAACAACAACAAACCAAACAAAACAAAATGACACCAAGAACTCATCATCAGTTCTTATTGGAGCAGATTTGGCATCTAGAACACTAATCAGGCAATGAACATAGATGGTACAGGAGAGAGGACAGGGAAGATGAAGTACAGTGCTGCTTCCAGCCATGCTCGAGCTGCTCTGTGGACCTCAGTTTTTAGGGAAACCAACCCAACATCTTTCTTAGAAAATACATTCCCTCAAATAATCAATGACTTAATTTTAAGTCAATACTATGTCAAAATGGACAGTAAGCTGTTTCTGTGTGTGTCTTCACTTCAGAAAAGAGTCCTGTGACTTCATGCACTGTTATGTAAGAGTTAGAAATGTGTCACATGTTCTCTTAAAACTACTTCCATTTCATATTCCCAATGGTAAATCCCATAATGAGTTTCTGAGCTTCATTTCTCTCATACTTGGAAGCTTTGGGTTTGGTTTTTTTGTTTGTTTGTTTCCATGCTAAATTTATACATGGCCAGAGTATACCTCTCTGTTCTTCTGGTGGTACTGGTGGTATTCTTCTTCAGATGGAATAGCTTTTCTCTCTGGTTGATATTTACCTCACTGGTATAAGCAACAGCCATGTCCCCTCCCTTCAAGCCGTCTCTTCTCATGAGTCCATGTTCCTCTCATACTCCTACAGCTGTTCTCTGGACCTGCTCTGATTTAGTCTTTTCTGAGATGGAGGTGGAAAGCAGTCTACTATCCCAGACAAGCTTTACCCATGCACAGTAGCTTTAAAGTTTCCATCTCCTTAGTGGAATGACCTTGCCTGTTATGCTTTGTGATTGTGTTCACCAGTCGCCTGACCAGCCACAGTGATGTGCCCAGGCGCCTCAGTCACCACGTCGTGTTCAGCCATGGAGTTCCTAGCTTATATTGGCTTTGTCATTGTGCTTATATTACTCCTCAGAGAATCCACTTCTTCCAGTATGGTACTCTGGTCTCCACAGACATTGACTTCACCTCTTTCCTATGAATAGTGAAGTCCTATTGGCTGTGCCAAGAAAACAAATTAAACTAAGTAATTCAACTGCTTCTGAGAATTATCCTTGAGGAACTCCATTGTTGACTGTATTCCCCTCTGCTTCCTGAGTCTGCAGCAGTCATATCATCTCTCCTTGAAGTAGTTCCTTTATCACTCTGCAGTGCTTGGGCTGTCCCACATCCTTATGTTCATTATAGGAAAAAGAAAAAAATATATAACCATTTTATTTATTTAGACTAGATGAAGTGAAGTCAAAATTCATATAGTTTTCAGACTGTGAAACAGGTAGCTTTGATAATGTTTGCAGACCTCTTAATTTTTCTCACAAGCAACATTTAATGTCCTTTCCTGGTAATATGGCTAAAAAAAAAATAATAAAAAAAGAAAAAGGCATTTAATCTGGTAGCAAATTCAAAAAGTGCTTTTTGTTCGCTGTCAGGCAGAATGCTTCAACCTAAGCATGACTCATAAGGATCAAAGTGCATGAGGGTTGAATTTGAAGGATAGAAATGGAATAGGGTCTTTAGTATTACACAGAATCTCATGTTCTTTGCTGGATTGCTGCCTATATTACTACAAATTGTCACTCTCATATTGGTTTGCAATGTAAAAAAAACTTGTCATATTTAGCGTGTTCCAGAGTCTACAGCAGCAATTTGAATACTTGTTCTGACTCACATGAGCTTGGGGTTTCAACTCCATCTCCCACCATAAACCTCCAGTGAGGCTGTTGCAGAGATTTGCCTTTATCCCCATTCAAGATACACCATCACAGCTTTCCCAAGTCCACCTCATCTGTACTAGCTAACAATTTAGCTGCTAGAGCTCCAAACAAAGGTGATTAATGAAGCCAGGGCCCAGACTACCAGGAGTGTCTGGCCCAATGTTGCCCCATATCTGAAGAGTACTAGGGACATGGCAAAGCCAGGCTCAGAAAAATACCTGGCAAGACTGTGGATAACAATAATCTTACTGAGCTTTTCCTCCTGTGGCTCCTCCACACAATCTCTTGTAGGAGGACAGTGCAGAAAGTCTTTTGGAGACTTCACTATGGTGAGAAGGTGCAAACAAGAAGCTTCCTTAGTATCCAGACACTGAAGAGAGCTAACACTCTTTTTAAGAGGGCTGAAGATGGAGAGAATTAGAACTTATACCTCCACATTTAAGCGCAGACCTCACTCATTTAGGAAGAACCTTGCAAAGTGAATAATTAAATGTCCCCCTCCAAATAAAAAATGATAGCAGAATAACTCCTGCTGGTTGGTTAATCACGGTAACTAATTAATTAATTAACTATGTTAATCACGGTAGACTTGGAGATGAAGGTAAGAAGACCTTGAAGGAAGAGAGCAAACTGAAGGCTGCTGCTGGGGATTTTTTTGAGGCACACACCCAAATGAGAGTGACCACAGCCACCCTGAAGGATTCGCGTGGAAATTTAGATCTAATCGAGTGCAGAAAAAACTGAGTGAAAGGCACCAACAAGGTGAAACGGGAGCAGCAACACCTCTCCAGAAGCTACTTAGGGATGTAGGACGGTACAGGTTTCTCAATCCACTCACGCTCCGACAGGGCCGGGAGCGACCGCCCCGGTGCGGAGGGCACGAGAGGCGTTTGGGGGTCCCGGGGCAGTTTGATCCTCTGTGCAGGGACAGCTCCGCACATCTCTCAGCCAACTCCCTCCTCATTTCCTCGGAAGCGGCCCGGTTTCCCAGAGGGCCTGCCGTGACAAGTCGAGGTGGAGTAATTTACGACCGGGGATGGGGGCAAAGGAAATCTCCCACGGAAGGGAAGGGCATCGGGAAGCTGCATCTGCGGCGAAGGGAGGGGAAGAAGCAGGCTTCCACCACCTCCTCAGCCCGCAGTCAGCTCTCAAACCCTTGGGTGAG
>NW_010180021.1:0-4714 GCF_000695765.1 Mesitornis unicolor | reverse complement strand
CGTGCGGGCGGCGAGGGGGTCTTCGGGGAAAGGTCTCTGCGTCTCTGCCCGCCGGGGCCGGGAAGGGAAAAGCGGGTGTCCGGAGATGGGCAGAGTGTAAAAAGGAGGAGGTAACGGGCAGCGAGGAGCCGGGCAGGCAGCACTGCGCCCTCCCATCGCTGGGGCACGGCTCCCATCCCCGACGTGGCGGTCGCCGGCCCCTGCCCTTACTGAGACTCTTTGAAATAAAAAAAAAAAAAGGTAGCAAGTTTTAATGTTACATCCTTATCTTTGGAGGAGCGGGGTTTTCTTGCCACGGCGCCATCTCTTGTTAAATAATCAGCGACTGAGCCCCTGCAAAGGGGGGCATCGCACCCTTCTTGCTGAATGCGTTTCTCAGTGCGTGTAACGCCAGAGCCTTTTGATGTCTCACAATGCGTGTTACGCCCAAAGATTGTCTCTTTGGACAGATCTACAACGCTTGGCTTCATGTTTGGAAGTTAATGGACAGCAAGATTGTTGAAACTCCCACGCTTTAGGCTAGCGCAGACACTCGGTACGGTCCCCCCTTCCTTTCCCCGGGTGAAAGAGACAGGGGTGGAAGGAAGGAGCTGCGGGTTTAAGCCGTGCTCCGAGACGAAGGGGGGGGGGGGAAGCAACCCAGCCCAAACTTTCCCTCTCTTTTCTTTTCTTCACTTTATTCTTTGTCAGCCTTAAAATAAGAGCTATGTGCAAAGCGTGAGCCCTGCCTAGGTAGCTTGTGTCTCGAAGTCGCTGGCAATGTTGCTGCTCCATGAAATCAAAATTTATGATTATTCAAATGTTGAGGACTGTGAAAAGAGAGGAAGAAAGAGAGAAAATTAATATTGCAGCTGTTCTTCTGATTAATGAGAGATAATTGCTCATGAAAAGTCACCCCTGTGGCATTTTGTTGTCTCCTGCATCTTTGTTCTTTTCCACTATTATTGAGGACTTTCTTGAAGACTAAGCGGTTCTTTTCAATTTTTGGTATTCAGAAAGTGTTGCTTGGTTACAGATAATGGAGAAATCTCGGGCTATATTAGGTAAGATGTGCCACAGACAGCAATATCACAATGCCACTTTCAGAAAAGGATGGATACAAGTTAACGATGCGCTTTCAATAAAACATTAATAGACTTGTTCACGCTTTTATAATGACCTTCTTAATGGGAGCTGGGGGCAAGTCCTGTCTTTTTGCTTGCTTTCAGTTCACAAAACCCTTCGAGATCGCCGATCACTTTGGAAACTAATAGCAAATCAATGTTAACTTAGCGAATAAATGCGATTACAGCGCAGGAGCCCGCGGCCCCTCGCTTACCCACACGGCTTAATTTTGAGCGGAGCTTTCGCGCCCGAGGCGCGTCCTGCCCAGCGCCACTGCATGTCACCCTGGCGCGATGTCTGCCACCACGGCCGCTCTGCAGAGGTTGTTTTGGGTTCGGTTTGTTGGGTTTTGGGTTTTTTCTGCTAGTTGAGACGTATCCCGGGCTGCGGTGCTTTCCGCGGAGGCAGCTCCTCCCGAGAACTCGATGGAGATGCGCGCGGAAAGCCAGCGCTTTCCGCGCGCGAGCGCGGCTTTCTCTTCTGCCGGGAGCGGGGGAGGGAAGGGAAAGATTTGCTTTTGTCATTTAAGCCGTGAATCTCTTCTACATAAAGGTGTTAGAGACGTCTGGAAGAAAAGAGGGACCAGCACCCAGTCCTGCGCCCGACGGGCCAGAAGAGCGGCTCTGATGGTCTTTTTGAACTGCTCCACTTTCAAAAGAGGGCAATTTCGTTACATTCTCATTTGTTACACTGTCTTGAACTAAAGGCAGACAAAGCTATACTCTGTCACCCCGAGCAGAATGAAGGGAATCAAAGGATTTTCCCTTAAAAGGACTAATTTTCTCCTTGAATTATGAAAGTAATGGCTAGGTAACAGCCTGTGCTCTGTACCCAACTGCTTAATACCTTCTAAATCCTTCCACGTGGCTCTCCCAGTCGTAGCAATTAGAGCTCATTATAGGCTCATAAGAGCTCTCATTTCGGGGATTACTTAATGGACAATGAAATTTTATCGGACAGAATTATTGAAAAATAAAATTGTAACGAGGCCGATGTGATGTGGGCGCACGCCTTACATCATTCCGCCTGGCTTGGGATATCTTTGCTTTCAGATGACTTCGTTTCTTACTCTGGTTTGCAGGAGTGTGTTTTCCTTTGTGTTTTGTTGGGTTTTTTTTCCTCCTCTTTTATCACTGCACTTGGTTTATTATAACGATTACAAATTGCGATTTTGATCCGACTCTTGCTCTGTCTGCCTTGTCTTACGACAGCTCCCTCCCCAGATCCACTCCATCACTGCAGACAGTTTTTTCCACTGAAGTCGATGGGATTTTTATTATTATTATTATTCCTGTCCAGAATAGCCTCCCGTAAGGGGAAATAAATTAAAAAGAAAGAAAATGCGGAGATTAATACAAATCTCCGCCAGATGAACCGTGTTTTAAACAGGGAGAGCAATGCAGAGATCCCATGCCTGGGCACTGTGGCCGTGATTAAACCTCACCGACCCTACCGGAGCTCAGGAGGCAGAGCCCCCGGGGAGGGGCTCCCGTCGCATCCCGGGGCCCGCGGTCCCGAGCGCCTCAGTGGCTGGAAGCTTCGGTCCTGGGCCTCGCCGCTGCTCCAGGGGCCTCGGCTGAGCCCTCGGCAGCACTTTGGGGAAAAAGTAGGTAAGGTGGGAGCCGACCCGCCTAAACCACGCGAATCCCTAATTGTTGTCACAAGACGCGGGATTAGCGCATTGCTGGAATAGCTGTCTGTTTACACTCCGAAGCCCCGCCGGCCGGTAAACACTTTCTAATTGAATTCTAATCACATTCAAATAGCTCCATAACCAGCCTCAGCTGCAATTCATAAAACTTTAATTGCCATCCATAAATCCTCAGATCGCCGAGTGCGGAGTGTCCCTAAAAAACGCTGTTTGCACCGCGCCCGCTCAGGGCTGTCGGGGAGTTGGCGGAGGTGAACGGGGGGAAGCGGGGGACACGGAACATCGGCGGCCCTGCCCGCTGCAGGTTGGGGACGAGAATGGGACAGCAGGGCGAGAACTGACCCCCTCTCTTAACAAGGCTGAAGTCGCACCGCTGAGCCTCGCTGGTCCCGGGGGCGAGGACATGCCCCTGAATCAGCAGGCGGGCAGCAGTTTTATTTTGCTAGGTTTTAGCAGCAGGAGGGGCGATGTGCGGGAGGGCTGGTAGGATGTTCGCGTCCCGGTCCGGCCTTTGTGCACCGTAACCCCTCCAAACGCGTTACGGCTGTTGATTCACTCTCTAGCCTCTGCTCAGCCTCTGGCAATCAGGCGTAGTCTGGCTTTTGCTTTACAGCGCAGTTGTCACTTCCCTTTGCCGAGTCAAGTGGGATGGGATCCGTAGTCGGTTTTAAACGCCACTCCGCATCTGCCAAGCACGGACGCGATCGCCCTTCTATTAACCAGAAGTCTCTTCTTAAACTCCCATAAAACAGGTCATTGGAAAATCGCGTAATATGCTGCGAATACTTTGGCTTTTTAATGCAATCTGAAATGCTCTGGAGCCACCGACCGTATTTAGCTGTTTATCCAATTTTACTGTGAATGATTGCTTCAGCAAACTTGGTGGAGATCAAAGAGTCCCCCCCTGACATGTTCGCCTTTCATTAGCGCTGCGTCCTGAGGCGGGCGGGGAAGTTCACTTTGAAAGTTTTCCGTCTTTATACCGTTTAGCTAAGTGTCCAGATATTTGAAGGCTTTGTCCGTTGGAGTAATTGGCAAGATTCACTCGGGGTGAAAAGGACGAGGAAAAAAAAACAACAACAACAACAAAACACCCACAACCACCCCCCCAAAAAAGAAACCAACACCCCCCCGCCCCACGTGCATATGGATGCACAGGCACACACACGCGCGGCGTCCCTAACTTTGTATCTATGGCTGTATCTATGACCCTGGTTCCTCTGGTGTGGAAAGGGTCTCCTGAAGGAGTCCTGCGCTCAGAGACCCGGGAAAGGTGTTGGCCCCACGGCTCCGTGCGAGTCGCGGCCCCTGGGATGTCACTTTACCCGGGGAGGAGGTCGGCGTGGACCCGCTTGTTTGAGCTCATACCTGCCTCTCTCTCTCCTTCCCTCCTTGCGGGGAAAGGAGCGTGCTCTTCGGCTAATAAACTCCGAGCAGAAGCTCCCTCCGACTGATTTTCCCCCCTCCTCCCCCAGTTGTGTTGACAGCGGGATGTGCCCGCCAGCGCGACGTGTGACGGGGCCACGGCGCAGCCCAGGACAGCCGCCCCCCCGTTTTCCTGCTCCTATAATTTATATGAGGAGGAGGCGGAGGCGAAGGACTGAAGTCAGCGGGCAGCGAGAGAGCACGCACGCTTTGGACCCCCCCCCTCCCCCGACAGCCTCTCCTGCCGGCCTGGGAAGCCGGGGAGATTTAGATCTGCGAGGCTTTCAGCCATCACGTGTTTAAATAGTTGATATAAAACCCCGGCGCAGGGGATCCAGGCGGGGGGACTTTAAGACCAGCCCTCTCCAGGGACCCTTTTGTTCAGCTCTCAAACATAAGCACCTTCTCGCCTCGCCAGGACTTCAGTGGCAACTTGGCCAAGCAAGAAAAACCCGATTTTGGGAGAGCCGCCCTGGGCTCCGACAACTCTCCGACATGTCCCGCTCTTTCTATGTCGACTCTTTAATCATCAAA
>NW_010180020.1:0-267 GCF_000695765.1 Mesitornis unicolor | reverse complement strand
CCCAAAAATTGTGTCACCCTCCAGCAGGCACCCTGCTCCAGGAGAGGATCACTGGGCTGGGTTTTACAGGGGGTCAAGCACTCCACCTCCTGTCCCCAGAGCCACGTGGGCTCTCAGCCCTCCTTGAGGGGGGAGACGGGGCATTTGCGATAGACATAGACCACCCCGGGGATGTAGCCGGTGCCCTGGGTGCTCTCTTCCTCAGAGGTGGCCCTTTCCCAGCGCTCCACCTCCTGGACCAGCACCTTCTGCCAGGCTCCCTCCCCC
>NW_010180019.1:0-3995 GCF_000695765.1 Mesitornis unicolor | reverse complement strand
TATTTTGTTCCTGCTACACGAGATCCTGAGCCAGCAGCATACAAAGTGGCAGCACTGCCTCTGAGTCATGCTCAGATTCAGGGTAATTTGTTGCAGAAGCTCAATTAGTGAATCTGAAAGGCCTGAGCAAACTCAGCTCTTCTGACTTGGCATTTCCATTGGCAAGAGTGCTGGGGAATGCTGTGCACTTTAAGTGATTCTGCTTGGAGGTAGGGAGAGGTGCATCAGACCCTGGGAGACCCTTCAGGTGCACTGAGTAATGTGTCCTGGAGAGCTTAGTCAAAGCCAGTTTCTTTCAAGGTCCAGCATTTAGCAGATACAAAATATGATGGCTGATACCCAGTACTACCCAGGCAGCTGGTTAGGAAGCTGAAAAAAACTGAACCCCAGACTCTCTTGTTCTGAGAGGATGGTAATTATTTAACATTGCAAGGAAATTTAGGTCATACATGTGTATCACTGAAATGTAGCACATGAGACTTTTGGTTGGATAGGCACCTGAAAAAGGGTGGCCTGAGTCAGGTCGCACAGGGAAGACTTTGCTAGGCAAGACAGTTGACTGCAAGGATGTTACGAAGTTAAAAAGGGCGAAAACTTTTCACCACTTCTGGAGGAAAAACAACTATCCTCCGCTTTAATTTGTTCCTTAGCAACCTGCAGATGTAATGATCCTTATCGTTGTGCGTATAGATCAAACTTTAATATCACTACCTGTCAGTTTTTCTGTTTGGTAGATCTTTTCATATTCTCACTGAAAATATTTTGCTTGTCTCTTCTCTAAGCATCAAAATTACTTCAGACTCCCATAGAACTTCCATTCCATGTTGTAACAGATATTGTAGCCATTATTGTGTATGCTCTGTTCCCCAAAGTGTTTTTCCTATATGAAGAAAATTGGATTGGATTTTATCACTCACCTACCTAAAACAAAACATCCTAAGGAAGTGAAGGAAAATCCCTGATGTTAGTTATAATTAGTCTTGGGATATGTATGCTAAAAAAGTGAAGTGCAGGTACAGTCCAAAGTCTAAAGTGCAAGTTTCCTTGGCCTTCTTTATCGAAAGGTGAGGAGTAACAACTTTATGAACAGATAGATCTCAATAGTAAGAGAAGTGTCACAGCAGCAGTAAGTTGTAGGGCCATTCTTCTGCACTCTCCCAAGTTGAGAAATCTGTATGCTCACCCTTGGCAATGCTGCTTGGTACTACAGACTGGAAAAGAACTGAGAGTAGTCAGTACAGATTTACAATGGGGAAATCAGGCCTGAGCAAACTGGTTGCCCTTTGTGCTGAGACACCTGGCTCTGTGGAAGCAGAGAGAGCAGTGGATGTTGTTTATGTTGACTTTGACAAGGCTTTTGACACTGTCTTCCATAACATCCTCAGGAAACTGGTGACAAACTGGGTAAGTGGGGCAGTGAGGTGGTCTGAGAACTGGCTGAAGTGCTGAGCTCAAGCTGGATGTCATTCACTGGTGGTGTAACCCAAAGGCAGTACTGGGACCAGTACTGTTTAACATCTTCATTGATGGCCTGCACAGTGGTCCAGAGTCCACTGTCAACAAATTTGCAGATGATAAAAACCTGTAAGGAGTGGTTAATAGAGCAGATGGTTGTGCTACTCTCCCTTTCAGAGGGACATCAACAAGCTGGAGAAGGGGACTGAATGGAACCCTTTGTAGTTAAACACAGCAGACAAATGCTCCTTGAAAGGAGTAATCTTGGGCAGCAGAACAGGCTAGGGAACAAACAGTTGGGAAGATGGTTGGCAGAAAAGACACTGTAGGTCCCAGTGGACACCGATTTGAATATGATCCAGTAATGTGCTCTTGCAGCAAAGGCAGCCAGCAGCATCCTGCGCATGCATTAGGGAGAGTGTTTCCAACAAGTCAAGGGGTGGTGATCGTTCCTATCTGCTCAGCCCTTGTAAGACACACATGGGGTCCTAGGTCCAGCTCTGGACTCTCCAGTCCAAGAAGGACATGGACATACTCAAGTGAGTCAGTGAAGGTCCATGAAGATGATGAAGAGACTAGAGCATCTGTGATCAAGTAGAGGCTTAGAGAGATGGGACTTCTCAGCCTCGTGAGAAGATGGCTCAAGGGAATCTATCCATGTGTGTGAATACAGGGAAGAGTAAAGATAGGAGAGCCAGACTTCTCATTGGTGCTCAGTGACAGGTGAAGAAGCTACAGGGTATGAACTGAAATACAGGATACTCAGGTGTAAGAAAACACTTTTTCACTGCAAGGATGGTCATGCTGAATGAAGTTGTCCAGACAGGCTGTGGAGTCTGCATCCTTGGAGATACTCAAAACTCAGCTGTTTGTGGTCATGAGCAACCTCCTCTGGTTGACCTGCTTTGAGCAGGGGACTTGAGCTAGGCAATCTCCCAGAGTGATTGGCAGACTCCACAACTCCAGTTCTGTGATTTGGGGAAGAAAATCTTCACCTCTTTGGAAAAGCAAAAAAGTCATTTTTGTAAAGTTTATTAAAATAAGTGTCTAGATTTCTGCACTAATAGAAATTGGTGCTCTATTCAGATTTGTTCAAAGTTCTACAGTAGTCACAGGATCACGGTATGTTGTAACTGCATACTGTGTCAGATGCATAGAGAGAGGTGTGTAGAATTATTTCACAGAGTCTTAGAACAGAATCATAGAGTCATTTAGGTTGGAATAGACCCTTAAGATCATTGAGTCCAGCTGTAAATGTAACAGTGTTTAAGTCCACTGCTAAACCATGTGCCTAAGTGCCACATCTGTGCGTCTTTTAAATCTCTCTGGGGATGGTGACTCAACTGCTTTCCTGGGCAGCCTGTTCCAGTGCTTGACAACCCCTCTGGTGAAGAAATTTTTCGTGATTTCTCTTAAAAGTATGTTCTTTATTTGTTGTTTAAGGAAGACTCAAGTTAATTATGTCTCTGACAGAGACTTTTCATTAGTTAGTATGAGAATGCCACACCTTCATATCACATGGGTATCTGTTCAAATTTAAAAGCAAAAATCCTACTAGTGAAGAAATATCTAAACTTAATTTTACAAATATGGCAGTTTGGAAGTGTGTGTGGATATATATATGTGTGTGCATATATATATATTTACATATTTGGTGGCTTCAGTTTTAGGCATGAAACTTGGAAACTGAAATCTGTTTTGGAAGTGATGGTAGTTTCTCTTTGTTCTTACTCTACTTCTGTACTTTACTTCTCTACTTCTGTATTGTACTGTTTCACCAGCTTGCAAGGAATGCTTTTCAGAGCAGTTACAGTAGCACAGAAATGCATCTAGAAGGTTTGGTTTTTGTTTTTTTACCATGCAGTAAATGATACTGCTTTGTTTTAAGAAGGAGTTCACTCACTCTTGAATTATCCTGTCAGGCCTAAGATTCCACAGGTCAAGAATTTAGGTTGTGCATTCCAGGTACCTTTATGGAGACATCACTCTTGAACCAACAGTTTGATGCTACTAATATACTTTTTAAAATACAGTTATTCTTACTAAATCATTGTGTGTTTAATGGAAGATTTAGAAAATAAAAACTGCTAATGGTTGTTTTATGGTTAATATTTGGATAAGTTAAAATTCATAGAAGAGTTTGTGTAGAGAAAGCAAAGTTGAAGAAAAGTCTCAACTTGGGTATTGGTAATTTGAAACAATGCAGGCAAGTATCACATTTGAAATTGCTTGTTAACTGCTAAAATATTTTGTGAAAATACATGTTCATAAATCTAAAGAATGTGTAACTATACTCACATGAATAATGGAGACAGCAATAGGTACAAGAGTAAGTCTAGAATCTTTCTCAGTAAAAACTACATATTAATGCTAGAATAGAGATACAAAAAGAAATTGAGTATTTTTGACAATATTCTGATTTGTCACATTTTAAATGCTCTGAGGGGGAGAGTAACTGAGGAAATACTATTAACAAAGAAGCATTTTGCAAAGATCTCTTCTATTGCAATAACTAAGACAGTATAAATATTAATGCAAGA
>NW_010180018.1:0-18660 GCF_000695765.1 Mesitornis unicolor | reverse complement strand
ACTATGTAAGTGCAGAGGTGCTGAGGGGTGGGGGGGAAATGTCCCCGTTGTAGAGAGCAGGTAAGGGAGCACGGGGACAGCGAGGGGGGGCGCAAGGCGCGGTCTCTGTACGGGCAGCACGGAAGGGTACACGCGAAGTCCACCAGGGGCAACACGGTACGGATGCCACCGCCAGTGTTATCCCTAGGCTTACTGGGCTGAAAAGGAATAGAGGATAAAGTTACTTACAGGAGTCGTAGCCCCGGTAGTCTCTGACTTGGGAAAAGAGTTGGCTGGAAAATCTTATTCCGCTTTCTGGGATTTTTTTTTTCTATATTTTTTTTTCTTAAGTCTGATTTGGACTAATATCAAACTAAACCCCAAAATGCTCTGAGTTCCAAGGAACCAGTGCCTGCAGCTGTTGCACAGCAAAGAACATCAATCTGGTTTAGAAACTGAGAGGGACTGTGAAGTTCCAGGACTCACCTTTGTCGGGCACGCAGAGCTCTAGGGCTCCTCAGCCTCCTGAGAGCTTTGATGTAGCTCTGACAACGGGCTTCTCTTAAGTTTGGGACCTCCCACCGTTTCCAGTGCACCGAGGTTGGGCCAAGCTCATTACAAACAAAAAAAAGAAAAGGGCCCTGAGCTCCCTGATCAAATTCGAGATGCTTCCTATGAAATAATTCAGGAAATACAGCCAGCGGCTTCCAACACAATCATTTCCTTGGGAAAATTCCAGCCAGCTGGAAACGAAGTGATAACTCATTTCTATTCCTATAAACGCTGCCTCACGTAAGTTTAGCTCTAGCGATTTCCTCTTTGTTTAACAGTAAGCATAGCCCGTGTTTGCTCACAGCATATGGAGACATCTAGTGACTAGATAACAAACTGCAAACCAACTTATTCTGGAATCTTAGCTATCGTATTAGGGTCCTTCGCTTGCAGTATTTCACAGGACTGTAGTATTCAAGACAGTACCACTGCAAACCACCGCACCGCAAACCCGCAGCTGCTGGGTGAAGGGGCCATGATGAAGCGAGCAGCTGCTATAGCTCAAGCAGTGACTATAGTGGCCGCTTCACTGCACAGCTTCAGCTTCAGGCCTTAGCTTTCAGGGCTGAGATTTAAGAGTAATACTTTACTCAAGACAGAGATTTGTCTCTATAGACACAAAAAGGGTTGGGACAGTTCCTAACTTGCCCTTCTTACTAAACCACAGTGAAGGAAGCCCTTTGGTGCATGAATAAGGCAGTTTCCTCTTCACTTTGATCACATCTTCATGTATCTATTCCTTCTTTAGCTTGATTTTTCTTTTTCTTAATGCCTAGGAGCACAATCCTTCTTATACGTGTGATTGTAAATCTTTGCCTCATCTCAACAAATGCATATGCAAACTGAATATTTACATTTGCCAATGACTTTGGCTGAAATTAAATTGAAGGTAGTTTATCTTCATTTAATGTGAAATTCAAATATTTCAGCTGAAAAAATGCTTGGTTTAAAAAAAAAAAATCAACATGGCACAGGACATCCATTTTACACATGTAATACTACATTTGTCCATGAAATGCATGTATCCAGTTATTTCCGTTGTCTATTTGGATGGACAAATTATATTCACATATAGTGAAACTGTAGCAAATAAGTAGTAGGTATACTGTTTTTATTGCATGCACTGTTTTTAGTACGTTTCTGACCTTCTGAAAGTTGTTTTTTAATATCAGAACACTCTTGCAATCATCCTTCATCACATAATCCTGTAAAAACAGCAATGCTGAATTATTCCTCAGGAATGCTGATTGTAACAAAATGTTCACGCAAGTTAACTTGTGGAAATCCCTGTATTCCATGAATTATTTAGGGTTAAGCCTTTCTTCTCCTTTCAGAAATTATTTTCACTTAATGCAGTACTTCCACAAAAAATAAAGGTGATTTTGCAAGATGGATATGTCTTCTGTTCTCACTAAGTAATAGAACTAAGCTCTTCAGATGTGTTTTCTTCACATTTTTGTTTGAAATGAAACTTTTTTGTTTTCATTAACACGAAACACTGCTTGTCCACTGAGTCATATGTGAAAGGTTGGACTTGAAGATTACCTGAGTATTTGAAATCTAAAGCACTAAAGCATTACATCTCCATCTGGTATGACTTCTTCATACAGCTTTGGGTTTAAGCAGACAAAGCCTTGGCCAACTGTACAGCCCAAAGCTTAAAAATAACAAAAGATAGACTAAAAAGAGGTCAATGATACAGTCAGTATGGTCTGATGATTTCAAAATAAGTGAGAAGGAAGCCAACTTTTGTCCTTCTGGAAAAAAAGAGTTACTAAGAGGTGGGGGCATGGTAAGTATATATAATTTCTAGTTAAAATTACACCCTACTCTCTGAATTCCCATACAGATCTTTGTGATTTAGAACATTTTATTGCTGGTCTATTGAGATAAGAGGACAAACATACATATTTCTTTCCTTATTTAAGCCTTTCTGGCATATGTCCCAGGTACTCTGTGGTAATACCTTTTCCATATAGTAGCTGTGTTTTAAATTGTCATACTAAACGCATGGATTTTTAATTATGCCTCTGGGAGTCTAACACATTGGGTGGCAAAAAAAAAGTTAAATTTCTGAAATAAAACAAAGGCTCATGCTAAAAGTCAGTTCCTGCTTTGACATACTGTGCTTCAACCAAAGTTAACAGCAGTTAACAAAATATAACAACAGTTTAAGGGAGAAGACAAGAGTTTAAAATGCATACTGTGGGGGAATGTAGAGATAATTTGTAACCAGGTTTTAGTAGGGAACAGTTTCAGTGTACTGTATTCCTTTGCCCATTGAAGAAGGATCATGCATTCTTCTTTATGCGTGTCAAAACAAACCCAATGGCTAATGGCACCCTGGGGTGTATCAGAAGGGATGTGGTCAGTAGGTGGAGAGAGGTTCTCCTTCCCCTCTACTCTGCCCTGGTGAGACCGCATCTGGAATATTGTGTCCAGTTCTGGGCCCTTCAGTTCAAGAAGGACAGGGAATTGCTTAAAAGAGTCCAGTGCAGGGCCACAAGGATGACCGAGGGAGTGGAGCATCTCTCTTATGAGGAGCGGCTGAGGGAGCTGGGTCTCTTTACCTTGGAGAAGAGGAGACTGAGGGTCACCTCATTTATGTTTATAAATTTGTAAAGGGCGAGTGTCAGGAGGAAGGAGCCAGGCTCTTCTCTATGATGTCAAATGACAGGACAAGGGGCAATGGGTGCAAGCTGGAACATAGGAGGTTCCATGCGAACATGAGGAAAAACTTTTTTACTGTGAGGGTGACAGAGCACTGGAACAGGCTGCCCAGGGAGGTTGTGGAGTGTCCTTCTCTGGACACATTCCTGTGTGACCTAGTCTAGGTGATCCTGCTCTGGCAGGGGAGTTGAACTGGATGATCTTTCGAGGTCCCTTCCAACTCCTGTGATTCTGTAATTTCCTACAAATTGCTTACCAGACTTTAGTTGAGACTGTATGGAATATCTGTGATAATTTGTGTTTCATCTCATGTGCTTGGTGTAATTGCTTTAAAATTCTGCACATAACATTTCTATGCAATAAATTTATGTCCTGAATTTTTTGCTCTTTATTTTTATCTCAACAGAGAATGATTATTGCTGAGAGTCTTCAAAATTTACAAGAAGAGCAGAGCTTGAACCAGATATTTCTGATCTGCACTCCTAGTAGCAGATATATACAAATATATAGCCAGATACATGACAAAACTATGTTGTTTTAATCTCAGAGAAAGACAGTCTGACTTGCACTGTAGACAAATGCATTTTAAGTGCTTTCCTTTGCTTTTATGGTTATTACATATCTGATTGAAGAGAACATATAAATATTTTCACAAGTAGAAATGCTCAGAAATATTAGATAATTAAAAAGCATTAATAAATACCTCTGGAGAAAGAACAAAGCTATAATGCTTCTAGATTGTTGCCGAACACATGTGAAAAGTGCTGAAAACCTGTATTTGCTGGTAACTCACTTCCTCCAAGAAGAAACATATACAGGTAAGAACACTTCTTGTGTCTTTGAAAATGTAACAGGTAAATTGCAACCTTAGGACTTCAAGGTAATGTTCATTTCCATGGCATTAAATCCAAGTTTGAAACAGAACTTTCCACCAAACACTGCAAGACACATTTCTTGCATGAGATTATTTGCTAATGCAAATCTTTGTACAAAACTTTGGGCTTTCAACTCCAATACACATTCAGACCATTGTCTTCAAAATTACAATCTTTTATAAAAACTTCTCTAAAATTCAGTGAAAACACATTTGGTATACTTTTAAGTCATATTGTAGAATAAGGCAGTTATGTTGCTTACTTTTTTTTGTAAAAGCAATCATATGCATACACAAAACTGAAGGGGTTTGTTTCCAGTAAATTTCCAGTTTTCTGTCAACACCATGTATCACCAAGTGGCTGACTGAACCTTTTGCCTTTCGGGTAAGAACAAATACAAAGCCTAACCACTGTTACAGGAAAAGCAATCTGTTGAATTCCCTGCATAGGATATCATCCTGACCTTTTGCTTTTTACAAAAAACAGGAATTGAAGGTCTCATATGAATGACAGCCAAATGTAAAACCAAAAACATTCATTTCTTCCCATCGGAAATGAATCCTTTGATTGTCAGAGGTGTGTTTGCAGTGCTGCAGAACATGTATCACCTTAAACAACTGTAAATTCAGGTTGAGATATTCAATAATCCTAAAAATCATGCCACTTTTTCAAAGACAGCTCCTAAAACAAGAGCTTGAGGTGAAAGCACAGTGACTATTACTGGCTTTGCAGATTTGTTTCTTTATAAAACATGAAGTGATATTAAAACAGGATTCCCTGTACCAGAGCAGAGGTTCATCTAGCAAAGTATCCTGTTTCAAACAGCAGCTGATAACATGAATTGACAAGAGTATGGAAAAAAGATAAGTGAACATACAACAACACTTGGTGGACTACTTACCCATCTTCCAAGGATTTGCAGTTCTGTGCTGATATACTGCTTTTTATCAGTATTTGTTTAAATAATCTGTTGCTTTCTGAACTCAAATAAGTTCCTAGCATCCATGTCATCCTGTGACAAGGAGTTCTGAAGCATAACTGCTTCTTGTAAGAAGAAATATCTCTTTCTTTTGGGTTTGGAGCTTCCATTTACTCATTTCATATAATACCCCGTAGTTCTTATGTTGAGAGAAATACTAATTCCTTCTCCAAGCCACACCATCACATTTTTGCATACTTATCTCTTTTCCAACCTAAACACAATAACAAACTATATTTTTTTGTCCCTTACATGGAAGCTGTTTCAAATCTCACCATCCTTATTCTTTTGCCAGTTTTGCTGCATCTTTTTTTAAAGATGACAGAACAAGAACTGCAGTAGGCTGCAGCATATGGGCACCTTGGATTAAAAAAATGTGCTTTCTTTTCATTCTTTTCTCTCCCCAAATCATCTTTAAAGTCTTTGATTTGTTGACCACCACTGAATATTCAGCTGATGTTTGCTTGGTAATATTCATTGTAATGCCAAGACCTTATTTCTGAACACTAACTGTTTAGAACCTATAATTGTGTACATAGACTTTACTTAAGATTTCCCAACGACTTGTAAGTACCATATGCTACACTGATCAGATCAGTAAGTTTTTAAGAAGGAATTGCCTTTCTGATTAATTGCATGCCCCTATTCTGTGTCAGTTACAAAACAGAAGCAGTGCAACACACCAGCTTTTTAAAGAAAAGAGAACATCACTTCCCTGTTGTCTCCTAGAACACTGTCATTTAATTTTAGATAAACAACAAGGGGAAGAAAAAAACAGGAAAAATACCCCATAAAGCATATAACATGCTCAAGGCAAGACAGTGTTCTCAGTGCAGCCTTCCCATTCTTTATACACTTTTATGGCTAGATACCACTAGATCAGTAAAATTCTTTTCTACTGGTCCCTTAATTTTCCTTCAGGTTCTCTTGCTGCAAACCTACTATTTCTTTCTTGCTTTTCGATTCTGTTCCCTTCCCCTATTGCCTATTTTACTGCAGTAGAAACACATTCAGAAAACAAGCCAGATGTACACGTTGGACTGACACCACCATTTTATAGTTAATCCTACTTCCACAAAATTTCATAGAGCAAGCTGCATGGACCAAAAGGAACAACACACAAATGAAAAAGGCAAAAAAAAAAAAAAAGACTACAGCTGGGACCATACTTCATGTTTGTACATAATGTGTTCAAAACTCAGCAAAGATTTATCAGACAGTGATTTCCCCGCTGAAACTTCAAGCTGAGCATACGTATAGCATAACGACTGTAAAAGCAATTTTTCTTCACGTCTGACTTAGAGCAGAGACTTTATGGAGATGAAAAACTCAGCCATAATTTAAGCCAAGCCCTGGGAAAAGCAAAGCTACAGTTGAGGGTCTACAAAAATCTTCACACAATCAAGCCTTCAGAGAATCAGAGGTAATGAGTGTGCAGTAACAGACATTGAACAGAAAAGGTCCTGCCTGTCTACAAGACTCATTTGGCCAACATTTTCCACTAAGCATGGTGTTTCCTACCATACATTTACATTATTTATGAGCATAAGGAACCACCAGTGATGCTGAACTAATAATTAGACCTTTCCACAGGTTCAGACTAAAGCTTAGCCAAGGCCTAAGCAATGCAACAGCTTCTCATTGGCCTCTGCTGCAGGGAAGAGCTTCTTGCAGGCTTTGGACTAAACCTCCACCTGAACATGAGCCAGATTCATGCTCTAATCCTAAGGAATTGAGAACAAAGAAGTCAAGAGTTAAGCTTGGTAAACAAATACTTAAATGTGTACAATGAGAGCTACTTACACTTTCAGAAAAGGAGGTATTCTTGAGCAGGACTGGTCAGAACAAAAAGCTGTCTGAAACTGGAAAAATGTGTGTCCTCTCCTTGAAGTGCTCAGCAATTAAAGCATAAACCCTTAGCCATTCATAGTCCTGCTAACCAAAAAGGTAGAGTGGAATACCGTTGTTTCCCAAAGCTACAGATATTTTTATGTCAAAATTGTCTCTATGCACAAAGCATTTTTTTATAACACAGTTACAGAGACTATCAGGACGTTTGTTATTTTACCTCATTTCAGTTATCTAATGCCTAACACTTCTGACATTACTGTTTTGACTAATGCACATAAAAACTAAATTCTAAATGTAAATTATTGTATTGAGTTTGCATGGAAGGTTTGGATTGTGGTGAGAAGGGTGAGAAGATGCCAGAAGCTTCCCCCATGTCTGACAGAGAGTGCTGGCTGAAGCTGAGCTATCACCAATGGTGGTAGCACCTCCGTGATAATGTATTTAAGAAGGACAAAAAAACCTGCTGTGCAACAGCAGCTGGAAAAGAGGAGTGAGAATATATGAGACAAACAGCCCTGCAGACACCAAGGTCAGTGAAGGAGGTGGAGGAGGTGCTCCAGGTGCCTGAGCAGAGATTCCCCTGCAGCCCCTGGTGAAGACCATGGTGAGGCAGGCTGTCCAGCTTGCAGCTCACGGAGGTTAACTGTGAAACAGAAACCCATTTGCAGCCCATGGAGGACCCCACACCAGAGCAGGTGGATGTCCCCTAAAGGAAGCTGTGATCTCATGAGAAGCCAGCGCTGGAACAGGCCCCTGGCAGGACTTGTGACCTTGTGGAGAGGAGTCCATGCTGGAAATGTTTTCTGGCAGGACTTGTGACACTGTGGGGGATCCACACAGGAGCAACTTATTCCTGAAGGAAGATCCCATGCTGCAGAAACTTGTGCTGGACTCTCTCCCATGCGAGGGACTGCACATTGGAGCAGGGGAAGAGTATTAGGAAGAAGGAGTGGCAGAGATAACACGTGATGAACTGACCACAACCCACACTCCCTGTTCCACTGTGCTGCTCAAAGAAGTAGAGAGAAGCCAGGAGTGAAGTTGAGGCCAGGAAGATGGGAGGGGTGAGGGAAAGGTTGTTTAAGATTTGGTTTAATTTCTCAGTATCCTACTATGATTTGATTGTCAATAAATCAAATTAATTTACCCAGGCCAAATCTGTTTTGCCTGTGATGGTAATTGCTGAGTGATCAACCTGTCCCTACTTTGACCCACAAGCCATTTGTCATATATTTCTCCCCCTGTCCTGTTAAGGAGGGTAGTGATAGAGTGGCTGAGTGGGCACCTGGTGACCAGCCAAGGAATCCACTACAATTAAATAGTAGCTTCATCTTTGTGGTGTGGAATTTTAACTGAAAAAAATTAAAAAAAGCTTTTTGCATTTTTGATACCAGCTTACTTCTTAGTCAGCTTCACAATTTGTATTGTTTGTCACAGGTAACCAGGGAAAAAACCCCACCTTTTCAGAATCACAGAAATGTGACAATCATAAATTGTCTGAAAGCCAGATAGTGCAGAAATCACTTTCACTTTTAAAACATCATCCTCAATGCAAAACATTGACTTGATGAATTAAAATGAGATAATGGACACAAATGTCTCTGCATACTGTCATTTCAGATCTCTTCTCATAGAATATAATTACATTTGAAACAATACTACCTGATCCATCTATCCTGTATAGCAAATAATTAGTGACAAGTTGCTATATACAAGGATTATTTGCTAGTAATGACCTCTTTTTTTGAAATATATGCCTTTATTTGGTCTCCAAAGTTTAAACTTCTGTTGTGGTTTAGGGCTGGGCTGGGCACTAAATCCTGGACAGATGCTCTCTATTAACTCCTCTCCCCTCCCCAGAAAGGGAAGAGAAAAGAGAATAAGAAAGAGACTTTATGGGTTGGAAAATAAAACTAAGAGATTTAATAAAACAATACTACTAATACTACAGAATAATAATGTAAATAGGAAAATAATGAAATATATACAAATATGTACAAATATATGTACAAAACCAATATAAAATCCTCCCCCCACACTCCCCCAATGATGATTATGTCACCAGAGTCTCTGTGGAGCAGGGCACTGGAAAAAAATCCCAGACCGGACTCAGCAGCAGGTGGGAACAGGATGCAGAACACACAAATCAGGATCAGCGGCAGATGAACCAGCAGGGTTCTGCTTGGACTTCGGCCATTGCAGAATCAGAGCAGGAGGGAAGGGGTTGAGACAGATGGAAGGATCCAAGATGGAAGGATCAAGACCCTCGTGATCCCTCGGCTTTACACTGAGTATGACATATGTGGGATGCAATACCTGTTTGGCCAGTTTTGGGTCCGCTCCTCCTTGTAGGTGCAGACACAGCACCCATGGTGAGAGAGTGGCCTTGTGATTATCACTTCTAGCAGTACACACTGTTTGGAAAAAAACCATGCTGCTAGTTTCAGCAAGTTCAGCCACTTAGAAGAGACTGAGCTGAAAAGTAAAGTTACTAAACAGAAAATTAGTTCTATTTAACTCAAACCCGGACAGCTTTGGTTTACACTTCTCTCTCATCCCCCAAAAAGAGGATCCTGTTTTATCTGATGCATTTGCAATTCAGTGTCTCTAAGTCTGTTGTGAGATACTATACAAATATATTCAGGCAGTCTCAACATCTGCCTTGGAAAGCCTGCAACTTTACAATTAAGTTTCAAAATATGGGCTGCGTGTCAGCTTAATGACAGAGATTGCTAACTGGTACAACAAAAGGCATGAGATGTGATGGCTCCTTGTATGTCTCATGGGTGCTAATCCTGAAGCTCAGTAGTCACATTTTAAAGGGAAATATTAGCAATTACTATACTCCTGATTGGAGAGGGGAAAAAAAAAAGAAAACAAAACAAAACATGGATGAGAACCCCGCATCACTGCTGGTTAGTGCCATATCCTAAGCCAAACCTGGAGTGGAACAGACACTTACTGTCTGGAATTGCCTGCCTGGAGAATAAGGTTTCCTCCTCTCTTTAAAAGAATTTCACTTCCATCTTGGTATACATGATATTCCTTTCACTAGACAAAATTTTAAATGTTTCCTTAATGCAGAAGGCAGACAGATACAAGCTTTCTCTTTCTTATTTTGTCAGTAAAATGCGGACTTTTTCCTTTTTCATATGCTGTTGATAACACCTGAAACTTCACAGGAGGCCTGTTCCTTTCTTTAGACTGCTCTTGAGCTAGAACTTAAGTTAGAGAAGTATTTAAGATCTGAACATAACAGTCAGGTGAAGGCCATTTTTGTTTCCCTTGGACTTGAACATGGCCAAGGAATAAGAGAGGTCTGGAAAAGATGATGATTCCTAGACTTTGCCCCAGGCACTAGTAGGAACAGAAGTTTAGGACAAAGTTCCTCATGGTTTAAGGCTCTTCTAAACATTCAGATAATGCTAGCAACAGAACAGCTGCATCTTACTATGGATCGGGCAAACTTAAAGCATGAGACTGCTACATTTAATCACAGAATCACAGAATGTTAGGGATTGGAAGGGACCTCAAAAGATCATCTAGTCCAATCCCCCGACTGGGGGGATTAATGCCTGGCTGACACTTAGCAACATACCTCATCTTCCAGTTACAACACTGAAATCTCCTCTGGATTACAAATGGCCTAACCTCAGAGAAGTCGTGGAATTACAGAGACCAAAGTTGTGATCTCCCCTGCCCCACACCCCAAGGTACCTATCAGTCAGACTCAGGCACCTGTCCTTGACCTCTCCAGGCCCTGCATGCAAAATCTCAGAACTGGTCCTCCAGGTGGCAGCATATAAGGAAAAGTGCAAACTTGAACACATCTTGTAGTGTCAGCTCCTATGCTTCTTCGTTAGCTTCAAGTTTAATTAAATGTTTTCCTTACAGTCTCTAGACAGTCTATTATATCTAGAATGCTACGGTTATATCAGAATCTAAGCTTTTGTTTAAAAATGAAGTATTTTTATCTTCTTTTTTGAAGCTGGAGCTTGGCAATATTAACTTGTATGTTCTTTTCAGGTTCAAAACACAGGAGATAATTCAGAACAATGAGTTTTGAGTTAGATTGTCTGGAGGTAGAGGGATAAACTCAGGACTTTTTGTGGTCCAACATAAGTTTTTAATGTACCGGACTGACTTCACCAGTTCTTCCTTGTTGGAAAGACTCACAAACATCCTCTGGGAAACAGATCTCTTACGAAACTTTACAGAACACATTCTATTCGAAACTAAATCCCAGACACACTATGTACACATAGCTCTATAGGAAACTTTTTTTTTAATTATCTCATTGATAATATAATTTCTGCTTCACAATGCAGTATTGTCTTCCTAACATTCTGCCAGTATTGTCTCACAAACAGTGCAGTCATTAAATGTTACTTAAAGGGTAGCAGACAGCTAACAGGATACAGACTCTTTTATCTTTGAGTCAATTTCAACCAGTACTTCAGCAGATGAAAAGTATGATGGATTTGTGTTTATAAAGTGAGTTAAAAACAAAGCGTAGAGGAATTGCCTGATGCTACTGTGGGGAAGCATACCAAAGACAAGCAATTTTCTCAGTCCAATTCTATGCAAATCAATGTCTGTTTTGTAACAATTTCTGTCTTAGTTGATATTCTTAGCAGAAGGTCAAGCCCAGAAAGATTAAACACTGCTTTTTGGAATCTGCCCATTCTGGTCCTTAAGTCATGAATAAGGACCACTGATGGACTCTTTTAAAAAAAAACACATAAAATTATAAGTAAGCCAGAAAAAAAACACTAAACTGCAAATAGATCTTTGAAATACAAGTATAAATTAATCTAAAAAGGGTACTATCACTTGCCAATTTTCTTGCTGGCATAAATTCCTACATTCCTACAGCACTCAGAGCCAGAGTCCTTTTATTGAACTTTGAAGACTGTATCAGCTAATCTGTCAGTTACAAGGATTCTTCAGCCTAGCACGTTAGATGTACTAATGTCTGCTAATTCAGGTATATGTCAGCAGAGGGCATCACGAAAATTAGAAAGCTTTCAGTTGTAATCTAATCCAAAAATACTTTCCAATAACCCATTGTTTTAGCATACTCTTGTTTCACTATCAACATTTGCCTTTTTGTTACTGCTTGAAATTGGTGCTTCTAGGCATAAGAAAATGAATTTTATAAACATTAAATGTAAATGTTTTTAAATAGAAATAAAGATTTGTTCTTTAAATAGAAGTCTATGCTTATCTTCTTACAGCTGTTACCTTCCCATAACCTTTGTTATATGAATTTCCACAGGAAAGCACATGGGAAGATGACAAAACCAAGACAAGTGCTGGCAGACCTACTTTTTTCCAAGAAAGCCCAGTATGATTTATTACTGAAGTTTTGTAGGCCACATTAATGTGTTACATTGAATACATGCAGAAATTAAGAGTCAACACATGTAAATAAAATTATCCCAGAAGCAGTTATTCTAATCTTGTATGTGCAACTGAAAGCATGATAGCACGTCTAATTCAAAGGACTTGCACAACTCACTTCAATGTAATGATCTTACTTTGCAAAGATTCTTAGAAAAATATAAAAGTCCTTAAATAAAGATTCTCAATGTCTTTAGCAAACACTTTTTTGTAAGTATGTAAATAAAGGAAAACATTCTCTCCAAAGTGCTTAGATTTTTTTTTATGTAGTTGCAGCAGTAAAACCATGTATCAGCATATATTTTACTGTTTTCCTGTGTGACGTAGTCTAGGTGATCCTGCTCTGGCAGGGGGGTTGGACTGGATGATCTTTCGAGGTCCCTTCCAACTCCTAATATTCTGTGATTCTGTGATTAATAAATAACAGAAAATATTTTTAAAATAGTGTGTGTTTCATCTTTATCTCATCCCTTTTTTAATTTCTATTTTTGTATGTTTCATGATGTACATATTAGTACAATAGTATATGTATATGATTTATAAATCAATAAATTTACATCTATTAGGAGTGTATGCTCAAAAATATTTTAGTGATAGAGATGCATTATCAAGAACATTTGGAGACCACTGGTCTAGCTTTAGAACAGTAACAATAACAGTTAATTAAAAAAAAAAATAAAATTAATTAAAAATTAATAAAATGTGCCATCATTACACTTAAATTCTTTTATCAGAATAAACTGATTCCCTAAGGACATATGACAAAACACAGGAACTGAAAAAACATAAATTTGTTGAGTGTTTCCCCCTCATCTCCTTTCTGCTTCCCTTTATTTTTCCATTTTCCATATTCTCCTGTTTTTAATTATATTTGGCACTTGTCCATCTATTAATTTCTCCATCCCCACTTATCAGTCACATTTTTCCTTCAAAAATGTTTTCTTTTACAAAGCCAAAAGCTCTTAACTCCTTTTGTCTTTTTCTTCTTGTTTTTCCTTTTTCTCACTTTGCCTAGTTCTATCATAATCTCTCCATACTTCCAGCATCTCCTCTTTTTTCTGTCTCATTCTACTTTTTTTTTCCATTCTCAACCTAAACACAAGCCCCTTGTATCTTATTTGCAGACCCATCTCTGGGCCTTCCCATCACCTATTTTCTCCCGCCCCTACCCTACCATAACCTTTTTTCTTTTCCCCACTGGGATTTTATACTTTTCACATCCTCTCTTTCCTGTTATTTTCTTTTCCCATAACGAGATAGAGGAGAAATACTTGGGAGCAGAGAGATGCCTTTGTAGTGTTCTGTTTCCTCCAGCTTTCCGGCTGCCCTTTCCCTTGGCAACAAATCTCCTCCTTACGAAAGCAGGAATAGTTGACCATTTGCTGCAACAAATTCCCTTCCTACATGAGGTCCTCTAGCCACTGAAATGAAGGATACGACATGAAGCCAATGGAGCCTCATCCACTTCTGGCAGCAGGCTGGAAGACTTTTGGGAGGACTTACTGGCTGATGAAGCACTGGAACAAGCCTAAGGACAGCCGGACAGCCCAGGGGCGAAAACAGGGAGCAGGGTAAGACTCTGCAGTGAGGAACAGGCGTGCAGCTAAAGAACAAGACAATCTGAACTCAAGGGAAGATTGCCTGTATTTGCAGATGGTGATTACATGCCAGCATACATTATTTTAATTCGAGTATTGTTACAGCAGCAGCCAATACAATAGGCATCCTGGCAGCATGTGACTTAGTGGTCAAAAGCCTTTGAAGTCTCAGATTATTTATTTAGTTTTTTTCTCTGCTGCTGCATTTCTTCAAAACTCATTACCCTAGGTGTGCTAACATACACAATGGCATAAGAAATGATCAGTTACAGTGAAGTATAAGCCAAAAATATTAATTCAAATACTAAGGCACTTTTTATAAAATAAAAAATATTAAGGTTTTTTTTTTACTTAGAAAAATTCCTAGAGTTAAAAGGAGGAGTCAGTACAGGAATTATCAATGTATACACACACTATTGGTGAAAAATATTACATCAAACCATTATAGTACATATCACATAACTTTAATAACAAGTTAAATATGAGTTTTAAATTAGTCCTCAAAATATATGCTGATACATGGTTTTACTGCTGTAACTACATAAAGAAAATCTAAGCACTTTGGAGAGAATGTTTTCCTTTATTGACATACTTACTGCCAACGTTTTTTTCTGAATGATTCTATTACAGAAACAATATCAGCACCCATATTCCATGTAATCTCCTTTTCTATGCTAATGGTCTCAAAAATCAATAAAAATACACCTACAGAAGTATTGACCCATAATGTATAACAAGTCCCGAATTCTGTATTTATACACTTCGGGTCTTCTCGATGAGATTATTTGAAAGCATGTGCACATATTTTCAGTAAGCCAGTTTCTTTGTGCACACTAATTACTCGCTTCTCAAACAGGACATAGCAGAGAACAACTAAAATGATAAAAGGAGTTTATCATTTATCATAAAGCACGTGCTTTACAAAGAAAAATGGAGTGAAATCTACTAGGGGTAAAATGGGTAAGATGATATAAAAATTGTTCACTAAATCCTGCAAACAAGAAGACAACGACATTAATTTAATATTAAAATTTTTAGGAGATAGATTTAAAACAGATAAAAGAAAGTACTTCTTTCAGAGTGAGTAATCACAGAATCACAGAATGTTAGGAGTTGGAAGAGACCTCAAAAGATCATTCAGTCCAACCCCCCTGCCAGAGCAGGATCACCTAGACTAATGAAATTCTTGAATTTGTAGCCATGGAACAACAGTATAAAGAAGTTTAAAAAAAGGGATAAACAAATTCACATACAAAAGACAAACAGATATTACAGGGCAAAGGTTGGGATGTACTCTTTAACATTTCTAGTTCTGTAATTTAGTATGCCAGAGGAGCATGAAAAGACCTGACCACAGAATGTAACCAGGTTTGCAAGACCATCCTAAATAGCATCTCTGACTACAGCTGTTGCAGACAGAATACTGGGACAGATGGACAACTTACCTGACACACTAGGGCATTTTAAAGAGAATTTACGGCATAGAAAGCATTTACTGGGCATTAGTTGCTAAGCTGTTTGCATGTTCTGACCCACATGTAAGTGTGATACAACTAAAGCAAAGAAGTAATCCTGCAATTATTGTGAGTAAGGTCACAGGATTATTGCAGAAAAACTGACATATAAGAAATTAATACGTTTGCTTAAGTAAAAACTTTATTGTGCACTGATACCTGTTGCTCTACATGCAGTCCACATAGTGCAGAAAGCTGCAATAGTATAAAACTTAAATGTGAAAACAGCTGTGTCTATGTTTCATGGAATCCTAACAGAGTGTATCAGCTCCCATCATCATAACCAAATTGCTTCTTTAATTAGACCTATATAACAGGGAAAAAAACCCAAACCCCTATGAATCATAACAGGAAAGCACAAAAAAGTACTGCAGCCAGTTAAATCATTCACTATGAATATAAATCAAATCCTTGGCTATAGTAAATCATCACACGATTGACTTCAATGAAACTACACAAGTATGTAACACCTATTTATTTGAGTCTTCTGTGCACTGACAGTGATACATGGAAATGTATATTTAAAAATATTAATCAAATACTTAAATACATGCTACCTTAGTGATTCCAATAGTTCACCAAAGTTATACAGTATTAACTACAATTCAGGACAATTGATAAAGTTTAAATAACAACAAAATTACTATTAAACACATACATTCTCACAGGCGGCCAAGTCCTCGCATACCATACACAGAAAAAGAAAACTTCATCCAGAAGAGCTGTTGAACGCTGATGAAGCAATGATCAGAAATGAGTCATAATACTTTGTTCATATATGATTGTTCTTTAGAGTAGCTATTCCCCAAACACAGAATCATAGAATTGTTTATATTGGAACCTTAAGAACCTTAAATCCAACTGTTAACCTAGCACTGCCAACTCCACCACTAAACCATGTCCCTAAGCACATCTACATGTCTTTTAAATACCTCCAGGGATGGTGACTCCACCACTTCCCTAGGCAGCCTGTTCCAATGCTTGACAACCCTTTCAGTAAAGAATATTTTCCTAATATCCTATCTAAACCTCTCCTGGTGCAACTTGAGGCCATTTCCTCTTGTCCCATCGCTTGTTACTTGAGAGAAGAGACCAATCCCCATCTCACTACACCCTCCTTTCAGGTAGTTGTGGAAAGCAGTAAGGCCTCTTTCCAGCCTCCTCTTCTGCAGACTTAACAACGCCAGCTCCCTCAGCCACTCCTCATAAGACTTGTGCTCCAGATCTCTTAATAGCTTTGTTGACCTTCTTTGAACACAACCCATGTAAACAAATCTGTTTATGCAAATTTCTGTAAAAAGCAAGCATAAATGTTACAGATCAGAGAGAGATGGGCAAATATCATGTCATTTTGTTATTTATGAACAATGCCTTATGCAAAATGCCTGTCCTTACCAAGTGAAAATTTAGCATGACAATAACACACTGTAACAGCATGGTCTGAAATGATCATGGTTTAGATTTAATGTTTACCTTAGGTGCATTATTCTGGAAGTATATTCAAATTTGATAGTCCTCATGGTTCTATCACCTTATGATATCTCATGTCTGACAAGTTCTAGCTACTTACAAGTGAATCTCAACCTTTGCTTAAAACAGAACCCTCTAGCCTTTGTGTCTGCAGAGAAACGCACAAAATACAGCCTACATATCATCCTAACTTTTAGAATTAACCCAATTCTTTTTGTTTACAAATAATAAATGATAGAATGACGTATCATATATCACACACCTGTTATGATGGGCAAACTAAGAGCACTGGGTTCACAACTACAGCAGAACAAGAACTCATACCCATTTTCAAGACTGTATGCCTCATCTATCCTGTTCTAGTTCCAAGCATATGGTCTGCGTTACACCACACAAGTGGCCACCAAACATCTGATAGGTAGTGGCTCTTATTCAAGCTTGTTGCTAACTATATACAATACTACAACATAAACAGAATTCTGGTAATTAAACCATGCAATACTTTGTCCTTCTTTGTACAGCATGCTACAAAAGAGTTTGCCAAATACTAAATGAAGAATAAACCAGATATCTAGCACCACCACGTGCCATCTTGGGTAGCAGAAAGGTCTGAAAACCACAATACCTCTTGTCAGCACTTAATTACTCAAATATTTTGTGAATGCACGTCTAATGAATGAAAACATTGCTACTAACATAATAAAACAGCACCATCCTGGGAGGCCATTTCAAACCAGTGACCAGCACAGTTCTGTTCCTGTTCTGAATTATGTGCAGCAACTACCAAATGGACCTAGCAAATTGATTTTAATAAAGATTTGGGGCAAAATCACAACACATCATATGTCCCTCCAAATCAGTAATGCTCTGACAGAGTTGCTGGAGATTTTGAGTACACAGTCTCCTCGCTCTCCTTGGGAGCGCTGACAATCCTTTTACATTTAAAGTGTACTTAGACTGTATGATTTTTAAAAGCAGATGACTTGCCCAACCAAGGACATTTGCAATGCTGAAGATGCTTGAGAAAGCATCTTGCACTGCCGTTACATGTCTTTAAGGTACTAGATGAGTTACTGATCAAATGACAAAACGCTGTTCTAGCTTGACTCATTTGGATCTTTGGCATAATTCTGTTTTAGAACAATACAGGAAATGCAGCGATTGAGAGACGGGACACAGCTTGATGCAAGCAAAATGTCGGTTTATTGTGTGCAGTGGCTTCCTTATATACGCTTACATGGGCTGCGTATTTTAAACTGATTGGTTCATTTGCATGCAGCTGCATTTGATTGGTCAGTGATGCACTGTTACACTAACAAACACCTTTTGCCTTTCAGGCAGAGCCCCTGATGCCTTTCTCAGAAGGGTGCCTGGAACTTGCTTTTCTCAGGGTTGAAATACCTGTTTTTCAGGTCCTTGTTTACCCCTTTTATGGTCATGACTTGAGCAGCACTCAGGGTCCTGCTCCCCAGGCCCTGTCCTACATCTCCCCCTTCCTGTTGCACAAAAAGAACCTTCTTTGCAAGTATTGCAACACACAGGGTAGAAAAAAGCAATAAAAGAATAAAACCAGCTAAAGCATATACAATCGTCTTTAACAAACTTCTTAACCATCCCGATAGACCCATATACCTATTATTATCAAAACTAGACACCCAACCATAGTCTCAAAGCAACAAGAGTCAAAGTCTGATCCTATCCAGGCGCTCCAAGGCTCCCTCAGTGTCTTATTTGTCAACGTCTCAATCGTTCGCAGTTTCAGAGGATTC